>NC_079193.1:18250532-18405532 GCF_029499605.1 Hyla sarda
TGAGCCACACAGAGCATTTATGTGCAGTTTTTGTCAGTAATTGAAGTGTCGGGAAGATAAAAGAATCTGACCATGAAATAAAAAAAAAATAATAAAAACACTAAGGCTGGTAGAAAGCGACTGCTGTATCCAACATATTGGGCTGTGTGTGCATTATACAGGAAGGGTATGTGTGATTGTGGATTCAGATAGATAAATACACTGCTCAAAAAAATAAAGGGAACACTTAAACAACACAATGTAACTCCAAGTCACTGACACTTCTGTGAAATCCCACAGTCCACTCAGGAAGAACACTGATTGACAATCAATTTCACATGGAACAGACAACAGGAGGAAATTATTGGCAATTAACAAGACACCCCCAATAAAGGAGTGGTTCTGCAGGTGGTGACCACAGACCACTTCTCAGTTCCTATGCTTCCTGGCTGATGTTTTGGTCACTTTTGAATGCTGGCGGTGCTTTCACTCTAGTGGTAGCATGAGACCGAGTCTACAACCCATACAAGTGGCTCAGGTAGTGCAGCTCATCCAGGATGGCACATCAATGCGAGCTGTGTCTGTCTGCGTAGTGTCCAGAGCATGAAGGCGCTACCAGGAGACAGGCCAGTACATCAGGAGACATGGAGGAGGCTGTAGGAGGGCAACAACCCAGCAGCAGGACCGCTACCTCCGCCTTTGTGCAAGGAGGAGCAGGAGGAGCACTGCCAGAGCCCTGCAAAATGACCTCCAGCAGGCCACAAATGTGCATGTGTCCACTCAAACGGTCAGAAACAGACTCCATGAGGGTGGTATGAGGGCCCGACGTCCACAGGTGGGGGTTGTGCTTACAGCCCAACACCATGCAGGATGTTTGGCATTTGCCAGAGAACACCAAGATTGGCAAATTCGCCACTGGTGCCCTGTGCTTTTCACAGATGAAAGCAGGTTCACACTGAGCACATGTGACAAACATGACAGAGTCTGGAGACGCCATGGAGAATGTTCTGCTGCCTGCAACATCCTCCAGCATGACCGGTTTGGCGGTGGGTCAGTAATGGTGTGGGGTGGCATTTCTTGGGGGGGCCGCACAGCCATTAGGTACCGAGATGAGATCCTCAGACCCCTTGTGAGACCATATGCTGCTGCGGTTGGCCCTGGGTCCCTCCTAATGCAAGACAATGCTAGACCTCATGTGGCTGGAGTGTGTCAGCTGTTCTTGCAAGAGGAAGGCATTGATGCTATGGGCTGGCCCGCCCGTTCCCCTGAATCCGATTGAGCACATCTGGGCCATCTCGTTCCATCCACCACAGACTGTCCAGGAGTTGGCGGATGCTTTAGTCCAGGTCTGGGAGGACATCCCTCAGGAGACCATCCCCCACCTCATCAGGAGCATGCCCAGGCTTTGTAGGGAGGTCATACGGGCACGTGGAGGCCACACACACTACTGAGCCTCATTGTGACTTGTATTAAGGACATTACATAAAGTTGGATCAGCCTGTAGTGCGGTTTTCCACTGTTATTTTGAGTGTGACTCCATATCCAGACCTCCATGGGTTGATAAATTTGATTTCCATTGATAATTTTTGTGTGATTTTGTTGTCAGCGCATTCAACTATGTAAAGGCGAAAGTATTTCATACGATTAGTTCATTCAGATCTAGGATGTGTTATCTTGGTGTTCCTTTTATTTTTGAGCAGTGTAGATAGATAGATAGATAGATAGATAGATAGATAGATAGATAGATAGATAGATATGAGATACATAGATATGAGATAGATAGATATGAGATAGATAGATATACAGTAAGATAAATAGGAGATAGATATATAGATAGATATGAGATAGATAGATATAAAATACTAGTTAGATAGATAGATAGATATGAGATAGATAGATAGATATAAAATACTAGTTAGATAGAAAGATAGATATGAAAGAAATAGATATTAGATAAATATTTAACAAATAATCACCTAATTACTTTAGTGATGTGTTAGAAGACAGGTTTTTTTTCTTATCATTCTTATTCTGTCTCCGTCCCGATCTACAGTCGCTTTCTCGCCACATGCACCCGCTGACGGTGACAGATGGTTACGGCATTATATCTGTATTCCCAACAGCCTTTGTTGTAAAGAAAATAAACCCAATAAACAACGTAAGCAGCGCGCAGGAACTATCTCCTGTGATTCTGTAAATCTCTCAAAAAAACAGGATCCTGTAGAACAAATCATGTTCATAAATCTTCTTATTAATCAGATCCTGAGCTCTGAAAAGAACTAAACACCGCAATGAGCCTAACTGGGAAACCTAAGCAGCAAATGGCTGGGGATGAAGCTTCTCCCAATGTGTAGCATGTGTTATATGGTGTATATAATGTGGGATGTGTACAGTATGTGTTATATGGTGTATATAATGTGGTATGTGTACAGCATGTGTTATATGGTGTATATAATGCGGTATGTGTACAGTATCTGTTATATGGTGTATATAATGTGGTATGTGTACAGTATGTGTTATATGGTGAATATAATGCGGTATGTGTACAGTATCTGTTATATGGTGTATATAATGTGGTATGTGTACAGTATGTGTTATATGGTGTATATAATGTGGTATGTGTACAGTATGTGCTATATGGTGTATATAATGTGGTATGTGTACAGTATGTGCTATATGGTGTATATCATGCGGTATGTGTACAGTATCTGTTATATGGTGTATATAATGCGGTATGTGTACAGTATCTGTTATATGGTGTATATAATGTGGTATGTGTACAGTATGTGCTATATGGTGTATATAATGTGGTATGTGTACAGTATGTGCTATATGGTGTATATCATGCGGTATGTGTACAGTATCTGTTATATGGTGTATATAATGTGGTATGTGTACAGTATGTGTTATATGGTGTATATAATGCGGTATGTGTACAGTATGTGTTTTATGGTGTATATAATGTGGTATTTGTTATATGGTGTATATAATGTGGTATGTGTTATATGGTATATATAATGTGGTATGTGTACAGCATGTGTTATATGGTGTATATAATGTGGTATGTGTACAGTATCTGTTATATGGTGTATATAATGAGGTATGTGTACAGTAAGTGTTATATGGTGTATATAATGTGGTATGTGTACAGTATGTGTTATATGGTGTATATAATGAGGTATGTGTACAGTATGTGTTATATGGTGTATATAATGTGGTATGTGTACAGTATGTGTTATATGGTGTATATAATGTGGTATGTGTACAGTATCTGTTATATGGTGTATATAATGAGGTATGTGTACAGTAAGTGTTATATGGCGTATATAATGTGGTATGTGTACAGTATGTGTTATATGGTGTATATAATGTGGTATGTGTACAGTATGTGTTATATGGTGTATATAATGCGGTATGTGTACAGTATGTGTTATATGGTGTATATAATGTGGTATGTGTTATATGGTATATATAATGTGGTATGTGTACAGCATGTGTTATATGGTGTATATAATGTGGTATGTGTACAATATCTGTTATATGGTGTATATAATGAGGTATGTGTACAGTAAGTGTTATATGGTGTATATAATGTGGTATGTGTACAGTATGTGTTATATGGTGTATATAATGTGGTATGTGTACAGTATCTGTTATATGGTGTATATAATGCGGTATGTGTTATATGGTGTATATAATGCGGTATGTGTACAGTATGTGTTATAAGGTGTATATAATGTGGTATGTGTTATATGGTGTATATAATGCGGTATGTGTACAGTATCTGTTATATGGTGTATATAATGTGGTATGTGTACAGTATGTGTTATATGGTGAATATAATGCGGTATGTGTACAGTATCTGTTATATGGTGTATATAATGTGGTATGTGTACAGTATGTGTTATATGGTGTATATAATGTGGTATGTGTACAGTATGTGCTATATGGTGTATATAATGTGGTATGTGTACAGTATGTGCTATATGGTGTATATCATGCGGTATGTGTACAGTATCTGTTATATGGTGTATATAATGCGGTATGTGTACAGTATCTGTTATATGGTGTATATAATGTGGTATGTGTACAGTATGTGCTATATGGTGTATATAATGTGGTATGTGTACAGTATGTGCTATATGGTGTATATCATGCGGTATGTGTACAGTATCTGTTATATGGTGTATATAATGTGGTATGTGTACAGTATGTGTTATATGGTGTATATAATGCGGTATGTGTACAGTATGTGTTTTATGGTGTATATAATGTGGTATTTGTTATATGGTGTATATAATGTGGTATGTGTTATATGGTATATATAATGTGGTATGTGTACAGCATGTGTTATATGGTGTATATAATGTGGTATGTGTACAGTATCTGTTATATGGTGTATATAATGAGGTATGTGTACAGTAAGTGTTATATGGTGTATATAATGTGGTATGTGTACAGTATGTGTTATATGGTGTATATAATGAGGTATGTGTACAGTATGTGTTATATGGTGTATATAATGTGGTATGTGTACAGTATGTGTTATATGGTGTATATAATGTGGTATGTGTACAGTATCTGTTATATGGTGTATATAATGAGGTATGTGTACAGTAAGTGTTATATGGCGTATATAATGTGGTATGTGTACAGTATGTGTTATATGGTGTATATAATGTGGTATGTGTACAGTATGTGTTATATGGTGTATATAATGCGGTATGTGTACAGTATGTGTTATATGGTGTATATAATGTGGTATGTGTTATATGGTATATATAATGTGGTATGTGTACAGCATGTGTTATATGGTGTATATAATGTGGTATGTGTACAATATCTGTTATATGGTGTATATAATGAGGTATGTGTACAGTAAGTGTTATATGGTGTATATAATGTGGTATGTGTACAGTATGTGTTATATGGTGTATATAATGTGGTATGTGTACAGTATCTGTTATATGGTGTATATAATGCGGTATGTGTTATATGGTGTATATAATGCGGTATGTGTACAGTATGTGTTATAAGGTGTATATAATGTGGTATGTGTTATATGGTGTATATAATGCGGTATGTGTACAGTATGTGTTATATGGTGTATATAATGTGGTATGTGTACAGTATGTGTTATATGGTGTATATAATGTGGTATGTGTACAGTATGTGTTATATGGTGTATATAATGTGGTATGTGTACAGTATGTGTTATATGGTGTATATAATGTGGTATGTGTACAGTATGTGTTATATGGTGTATATAATGCGGTATGTGTACAGTATGTGTTATATGGTGTATATAATGTGGTATGTGTTATATGGTATATATAATGTGGTATGTGTACAGCATGTGTTATATGGTGTATATAATGTGGTATGTGTACAGTATCTGTTATATGGTGTATATAATGAGGTATGTGTACAGTAAGTGTTATATGGTGTATATAATGTGGTATGTGTACAGTATGTGTTATATGGTGTATATAATGTGGTATGTGTACAGTATCTGTTATATGGTGTATATAATGCGGTATGTGTTATATGGTGTATATAATGCGGTATGTGTACAGTATGTGTTATAAGGTGTATATAATGTGGTATGTGTCATATGGTGTATATAATATGGTATGTGTACAGTATGTGTTATATGGTGTATATAATGTGGTATGTGTACAGTATGTGTTATATGGTGTATATAATGTGGTATGTGTACAGTATGTGTTATATGGTGCATATAATGTGGTATGTGTACAGTATGTGTTATATGGTGAATATAATGTGGTATGTGTACAGTATGTGTTATATGGTGTATATAATGTGGTATGTGTTCAGTATGTGTTATATGTCTAGTATAATGTGGTATGTGTACAGTATGTGTTATATGGTGTATATAATGTGGTATGTGTACAGTATGTGTTATATGGTGTATATAATGTGGTATGTGTACAGTATGTGTTATACGGTTTATATAATGTGGTATGTGTACAGTATGTGTTATATGGTGTATATAATGTGGTATGTGTTATATGGTGTATATAATGTGGTATGTGTACAGTATGTGTTATATGGTGTATATAATGTGTTATGTGTTATATGGTGTATATAATGTGGTATGTGTACAGTATGTGTTATATGGTGTATATAATGTGGAATGTGTTGTATGGTGTATATAATGTAGTATGTGTACAGTATGTGTTATATGGTGTATATAATGTGGTATGTGTACAGTATGTGTTATATGGTGTATATAATGTGGTATGTTTACAGTATGTGTTATATGGTGTATAAAATGTGGTATGTGTTATATGTCTAGTATAATGTGGTATGTGTACAGTATGTGTTATATGGTGTATATAATGTGGTATGTGTACAGTATGTGTTATATGGTGTATATAATGTGGTATGTGTACAGTATGTGTTATATGGTGTATATAATGTGGTATGTGTTATATGTCTAGTATAATGTGGTATGTGTACAGTATGTGTTATATGGTGTATATAATGTGGTATGTGTACAGTATGTGTTATATGGTGTATATAATGTGGTATGTGTACAGTATGTGTGATATGGTGTATATAATGTTGTATGTGTACAGTATGTGTTATATGGTGTATATAATGTGGTATGTGTACAGTATGTGTTATATGGCGTATATAATGTGGTATGTGTACAGTATGTGTTATATGGTGCATATAATGTGGTATGTGTACAGTATGTGTTATATGGTGTATATAATGTGGTATGTGTACAGTATGTGTTATATGGTGCATATAATGTGGTATGTGTACAGTATGTGTTATATGGTGTATATAATGTGGTATGTGTACAGTATCTGTTATATGGTGCATATAATGTGGTATGTGTACAGTATGTGTTATATGGTGTATATAATGTGGTATGTGTACAGTATGTGTTATATGGTGTATATAATGTGGTATGTGTACAGTATCTGTTATATGGTGCATATAATGTGGTATGTGTACAGTATGTGTTATATGGTGTATATAATGTGGTATGTGTAGAGTATGTGTTATATGGTGTATATAATGTGGTATTTGTACAGTATGTGTTATTAGTGTTGCTCGCGAACATTCGCAATGCGAATTTTATTCGCGAATATCGCATATTTGCGAATCTGCGAATATTCGCGAATATAGCGCTACATATACGTAATTAGGAATATTTTTTGTTTTTTCACAGTACACATCACAGTGATCATCCCTCTCTGCTTCCAGCTTGTGTGGTGTAAAGAAAGCTCTAATACTACTGTGTGAGACTGGCGTATGAATTTTTGCATATGGGAAGATTTGCATATGCGAATTTTCGCTTATGCTAATTTTTCGCATATGGTAATTTTAGCGCATGCAAATTTTCGTTTATGCTAATTTTCGCATATGGGAAAATATAACGCGAATATTACGAATACACGAATTTAGCGAATATATGATGAATATTTGTCCATATATACGCGAAATATCGCAAATTCGAATATGGCCTATGCTGCTCAACACTAGTCAACACGCGCTATCTGGTCAGCGAGCAAGGGCCCTGTACAGGAGATCACGGGGCCCCCCAGCAGTCGGACCCCCCGCAATCTGAAACTTATCCCCTATCCTTGGGATAGGGGATGTTTTTCAACACTGGACTACTCCTTTAATGGTCTCCAAAATGAAGTTCCTCTGATGTATGGGCATCAAGGGATCTTTCACTAAACAAGATGACACAGCTTCCACTCCTCTGTCATGTGGGATGTTACTATATAATGAAGCAACATCTAGTGTTGCCCACATATAGTCCTCTTCCCGTATGATATCTCTCAATAGGGTTAATAAACGCCCTTTTATTTCTGAGGTATGCTGGGAAAGACCCCGCACATTTCTGTAACTGATGGTTTATATATTCAGATAAACATCTGGCAACTATCGGACCACCAGGTGCTTTTTTTTCGGTTTTTATGTACCTTAGGTAGAAAATAAAAATAAGGTACATTTGGGTTGGGGTTAAATATATATATCATGTTTTTCCCTCTTAAAGGGGTACTACGCACCAAGACATCTTATCCCCTCTCCAAAGGACCCCCGTGATCTCGGTTGCGGCACCCTGCTGTCAGCAAACTTACTCTGTGCGTAATGACGGGTGATACAGGGGCCAGCACATCGGCATAGCCATTGACTGTCCTGGCATGCTGGGAGACACCCTGTTTGGGAAGCGCTGCCGTAGGGTAATTTAGTGGTGGATGCAAATCCCTAATTTAGGCCTCAAATGCACATGGCGCTCTTTCACTTTGGAGCCCTCTCATATTTCAAGGCAACAGTTTTGGGTTACAAATTCTTTTTCTCTTCTTTTACCCCTTAAGAAAAGGTAAATTTGGGGTCTACACCAGCATGTTAGTGTAAACAGAGTGTGCCATATACATTTGAGGCCTAAATTGGTGATTCGCACAGGGGTGGCTGGTAGTTACAGCAGTTCTGACATAAACATAAAAAACACCCATATGTGACCCCCATTTTGGAAACTACACCCCTCACGTAAAGTAACAAGGGGTATAGTGAGCCTTAACATCCCACAGGCGTTTGACAAATTTTAGTTAAAGTTGGAGGTGAAAATAATTTTTTTTTTATTTTTTTTCCCTAAAATGCTGTTGTTACCCCAATTTTATCATTTTCACAAGGGGTAATAGGAGAAAAAGCCCCGCAAAATTTGTAACCCCATTTCTTCTGAGTCAGAAAATACCCCACATGTATTTTGTAAAGTGCTCTGCGGGTGAACTACAGGGCTCAGAAGAGAAGGAGCGCCATTGGGCTTTTGGAGTGAGAATCTGGCTGAAATTGAAGGCGATGTGCGTTTAGGCCTCCATGGTGCCAGTACAGTGAACCCCCTTCCTGTTACGCCGAGCGCTCCGGGTCCCCGCTCCTCCCCGGAGCGCTCGCTTCACTCCCTCCGCTGCAGCGCTCCGGTCACGTCCTCTGACCCGGGGCGCTGCGATCCTGCTGCCAGCCGGGATGCGATTCGCGATGCGGGTAGCGCCCGCTCGCGATGCGCACCCCGGCTCCCCTACCTGACTCGCTCCCCGTCTGTTCTGTCCCGGCGCGCGCGGCCCCGCTCCCTAGGGCGCGCGCGCGCCGGGTCTCTGCGATTTAAAGGGCCACTGCGCCGCTGATTGGCGCAGTGGTTCCAATTAGGGTTTTCACCTGTGCACTTCCCTATATTACCTCACTTCCCTTGCACTCCCTTGCCGGATCTTGTTGCCTTAGTGCCAGTGAAAGCGTTCCTTGTGTGTTCCTTGCCTGTGTTTCCAGACCTTCTGCCGTTGCCCCTGACTACGATCCTTGCTGCCTGCCCCGACCTTCTGCTACGTCCGACCTTGCTTCTGCCTACTCCCTTGTACCGCGCCTATCTTCAGCAGCCAGAGAGGTGAGCCGTTGCTAGTGGATACGACCTGGTCACTACCGCCGCAGCAAGACCATCCCGCTTTGCGGCGGGCTCTGGTGAAAACCAGTAGTGGCTTAGAACCGGTCCACTAGCACGGTCCACGCCAATCCCTCTCTGGCACAGAGGGTCCACTACCTGCCAGCCGGCATCGTGACAGTAGATCCGGCCATGGATCCCGCTGAAGTTCCTCTGCCAGTTGTCGCTGACCTCACCACGGTGGTCGCCCAGCAGTCACAACAGATAGCGCAACAAGGCCAACAGCTGTCTCAACTGACCGTTATGCTACAACAGTTGCTACCACAGCTTCAGCAGTCATCTCCTCCGCCAGCTCCTGCACCTCCTCCGCAGCGAGTGGCCGCTCCTGGGATACGCTTATCCTTGCCGGATAAATTTGATGGGGACTCTAAGTTTTGCCGTGGCTTTCTTTCCCAATGTTCCCTGCATCTGGAGATGATGTCGGACCTGTTTCCCACTGAAAGGTCTAAGGTGGCTTTCGTAGTCAGTCTTCTGTCCGGAAAAGCCCTGTCATGGGCCACACCGCTCTGGGACCGCAATGACCCCGTCACTGCCTCTGTACACTCCTTCTTCTCGGAAATCCGAAGTGTCTTTGAGGAACCTGCCCGAGCCTCTTCTGCTGAGACTGCCCTGTTGAACCTGGTCCAGGGTAATTCTTCCGTTGGCGAGTATGCCGTACAATTCCGTACACTTGCTTCAGAATTGTCCTGGAATAATGAGGCCCTCTGCGCGACCTTCAAAAAAGGCCTATCCAGCAACATTAAAGATGTTCTGGCCGCACGAGAAATTCCTGCTAATCTACATGAACTTATTCACCTAGCCACTCGCATTGACATGCGTTTTTCTGAAAGGCGTCAGGAACTCCGCCAAGATATGGACTCTGTTCGCACGAGGCGTTTCGTCTCCTCGGCTCCTCTCTCCTCTGGTCCCCTGCAATCTGTTCCTGTGCCTCCCGCCGTGGAGGCTATGCAGGTCGACCGGTCTCGCCTGACACCTCAAGAGAGGACACGACGCCGTATGGAGAACCTCTGCCTGTACTGTGCTAGTACCGAACACTTCCTGAGGGATTGTCCTATCCGTCCTCCCCGCCTGGAAAGACGTACGCTGACTCCGCACAAAGGTGAGACAGTCCTTGATGTCTACTCTGCTTCTCCACGTCTTACTGTGCCTGTGCGGATGTCTGCCTCTGCCTTCTCCTTCTCTACAGTGGCCTTCTTGGACTCTGGATCTGCAGGAAATTTTATTTTGGCCTCTCTCGTCAACAGGTTCAACATCCCAGTAACCAGTCTCGCCAGACCCCTCTACATCAATTGTGTAAATAATGAAAGATTGGACTGTACCATACGTTTCCGCACGGAGCCCCTTCTTATGAGCATCGGATCTCATCATGAGAGGATTGAACTTTTGGTCCTCCCCAATTGCACCTCGGAGATTCTCCTTGGACTTCCCTGGCTTCAACTTCATTCCCCAACCCTGGATTGGTCCACTGGGGAGATCAAGAGTTGGGGGTCCTCTTGTTCCAAGAACTGTCTAAAACCGGTTCCCAGTAACCCTTGCCGTAACTCTGTGGTTCCTCCAGTAACCGGTCTCCCTAAGGCCTATATGGACTTCGCGGATGTTTTCTGCAAAAAACAAGCTGAGACTCTACCTCCTCACAGGCCTTATGATTGCCCTATCGACCTCCTCCCGGGTACTACTCCACCCCGGGGCAGAATTTATCCTCTCTCTGCCCCAGAGACTCTTGCCATGTCCGAATACGTCCAGGAGAATCTAAAAAAGGGCTTTATCCGTAAATCCTCCTCTCCTGCCGGAGCCGGATTTTTCTTTGTGTCCAAAAAAGATGGCTCCCTACGTCCTTGTATTGACTACCGCGGTCTTAATAAAATCACGGTTAAGAACCGCTACCCCTTACCCCTCATCTCTGAACTCTTTGATCGCCTCCAAGGTGCCCACATCTTCACTAAATTGGACTTAAGAGGCGCCTATAACCTCATCCGCATCAGAGAGGGGGACGAGTGGAAAACGGCATTTAACACCAGAGATGGACACTTTGAGTATCTGGTCATGCCCTTTGGACTGTGCAATGCCCCTGCCGTCTTCCAAGACTTTGTCAATGAAATTTTTCGTGATCTGTTATACTCCTGTGTTGTGGTATATCTGGACGATATCCTAATTTTTTCTGCCAATCTAGAAGAACACCGCCAGCATGTCCGTATGGTTCTTCAGAGACTTCGTGACAACCAACTCTATGCCAAAATTGAGAAATGTCTGTTTGAATGCCAATCTCTTCCTTTTTTAGGATATTTGGTCTCTGGCCAGGGACTACAGATGGATCCAGACAAACTCTCTGCCGTCTTAAATTGGCCACGCCCCTCCGGACTCCGTGCTATCCAACGCTTTTTGGGGTTCGCCAATTATTACAGGCAATTTATTCCACATTTTTCTACCATTGTGGCTCCTATCGTGGCTTTAACCAAAAAAAATGCTGATCCCAAGTCCTGGCCTCCTCAAGCAGAAGACTCCTTTAAACGACTCAAGTCTGCCTTTTCTTCGGCTCCCGTGCTCTCCAGACCTGACCCTTCCAAACCCTTCCTATTGGAGGTTGATGCCTCCTCAGTAGGAGCTGGAGCTGTTCTTCTACAAAAAAATTCTTCCGGGCATGCTGTCACTTGTGGTTTTTTCTCTAGGACCTTCTCTCCAGCGGAGAGGAACTACTCCATCGGGGATCGAGAGCTTCTAGCCATTAAATTAGCACTTGAGGAATGGAGGCATCTGCTGGAGGGATCAAGATTTCCTGTTATTATCTACACCGACCACAAGAACCTCTCCTACCTCCAGTCGGCCCAACGGCTGAATCCTCGCCAGGCCCGGTGGTCTCTGTTCTTTGCCCGATTTAATTTTGAGATTCACTTTCGTCCTGCCGATAAGAACATTAGGGCCGATGCTCTCTCTCGTTCCTCGGATGCCTCAGAAGTTGATCTCCCTCCGCAACACATCATTCCACCTGACTGCCTGATCTCCACTTCTCCTGCCTCCATCAGGCAGACTCCTCCAGGAAAGACCTTTGTTTCTCCACGCCAACGCCTCGGAATCCTCAAATGGGGTCACTCCTCCCATCTCGCAGGTCATGCGGGCATCAAGAAATCTGTGCAACTCATCTCCCGCTTCTATTGGTGGCCGACTCTGGAGACGGATGTTGGGGACTTTGTGCGAGCCTGCACTATCTGTGCCCGGGATAAGACTCCTCGCCAGAAGCCCGCTGGTTTTCTTCATCCTCTGCCTGTCCCCGAACAGCCTTGGTCTCTGATTGGTATGGATTTTATTACTGATTTACCCCCTTCCCGTGGCAACACCGTTATTTGGGTGGTCGTTGATCGATTCTCCAAAATGGCACATTTCATCCCTCTTCCTGGTCTTCCTTCTGCGCCTCAGTTGGCTAAACAATTTTTTGTACACATTTTTCGTCTTCACGGGTTGCCTACGCAGATTGTCTCGGATAGAGGGGTCCAATTCGTGTCTAAATTCTGGAGAGCTCTCTGTAAACAACTCAAGATTAAATTAAATTTTTCCTCTGCATATCATCCCCAGTCCAATGGACAAGTAGAAAGAATTAACCAGATCCTGGGTGATTATTTGCGACATTTTGTTTCCTCCCGCCAGGATGACTGGGCAGATCTCCTTCCATGGGCCGAATTCTCGTATAACTTCAGGGTCTCTGAATCTTCCTCCAAATCCCCATTTTTCGTGGTGTACGGCCGTCACCCTCTTCCCCCCCTCCCTACCCCCTTGCCCTCTGGTCTGCCCGCTGTGGATGAAATTTCTCGTGACCTTTCCATTATATGGAGAGAGACCCAAAATTCTCTCTTACAGGCTTCTTCACGCATGAAGAGGTTCGCGGATAAGAAAAGAAGAGCTCCCCCCGTTTTTTCCCCTGGAGACAAGGTATGGCTCTCCGCTAAATATGTCCGCTTCCGTGTCCCTAGCTACAAGTTGGGACCACGCTATCTTGGTCCTTTCAAAATTTTGTGTCAAATTAATCCTGTCTCTTATAAACTTCTTCTTCCTCCTTCTCTTCGTATCCCTAATGCCTTTCACGTCTCTCTTCTCAAACCACTCATCCTCAACCGTTTTTCTCCCAAATCTGTTCCTCCCACTCCTGTTTCCGGCTCCTCGGACGTCTTCTCGGTCAAGGAAATTTTGGCTGCCAAAAAGGTCAGAGGGAAAAATTTTTTTTTAGTAGACTGGGAGGGTTGTGGTCCTGAAGAGAGATCCTGGGAACCTGAGGACAACATCCTTGACAAAAGTCTGCTCCTCAGGTTCTCAGGCTCCAAGAAGAGGGGGAGACCCAAGGGGGGGGGTACTGTTACGCCGAGCGCTCCGGGTCCCCGCTCCTCCCCGGAGCGCTCGCTTCACTCCCTCCGCTGCAGCGCTCCGGTCACGTCCTCTGACCCGGGGCGCTGCGATCCTGCTGCCAGCCGGGATGCGATTCGCGATGCGGGTAGCGCCCGCTCGCGATGCGCACCCCGGCTCCCCTACCTGACTCGCTCCCCGTCTGTTCTGTCCCGGCGCGCGCGGCCCCGCTCCCTAGGGCGCGCGCGCGCCGGGTCTCTGCGATTTAAAGGGCCACTGCGCCGCTGATTGGCGCAGTGGTTCCAATTAGGGTTTTCACCTGTGCACTTCCCTATATTACCTCACTTCCCTTGCACTCCCTTGCCGGATCTTGTTGCCTTAGTGCCAGTGAAAGCGTTCCTTGTGTGTTCCTTGCCTGTGTTTCCAGACCTTCTGCCGTTGCCCCTGACTACGATCCTTGCTGCCTGCCCCGACCTTCTGCTACGTCCGACCTTGCTTCTGCCTACTCCCTTGTACCGCGCCTATCTTCAGCAGCCAGAGAGGTGAGCCGTTGCTAGTGGATACGACCTGGTCACTACCGCCGCAGCAAGACCATCCCGCTTTGCGGCGGGCTCTGGTGAAAACCAGTAGTGGCTTAGAACCGGTCCACTAGCACGGTCCACGCCAATCCCTCTCTGGCACAGAGGGTCCACTACCTGCCAGCCGGCATCGTGACACTTCCCCCCACATGTGACCCCATTTTGGAAATTACACCCCTAATAAGAGGTGCAGTGAGCGTTTACATCTCACAGGTGTCTGATAGATTTTTTTGAGCAGTGGTCTGTCAAAATTTGCACAGCCCACTGTTCCAAAGATCTGTCAAATGCCAGTGGGGTTTAACCCCTTAAGGAACCAGCCCATTTTCACCTTAAGGACCCAGTCATTTTTTGCACATCTGACCACTGTCGCTTTAAGCATTAATAACTCTGGGATGCTTTTGCTTTTCATTCTGATTCTGAGATAGTTTTCGTGACATATTCTACTTTATGTTAGTGGTAAATTTTTGTTGAGGCTTGCATCATTTCTTGGTGAAAAATTCCAAAATTTGATGAAAAAATTGAAAATTTAGCATTTTTCTAACTTTGAAGCTCTCTGCTTGTAACAAAAACAGACATTCCAAATAAATTATATATTGATTCACAGATACAATATGTCTACTTTATATTTTAATCATAAAGTTGACAGGTTTTTACTTTTGGAAGACACCAGAGGGCTTCAAAGTTCAGCAGCACTTTTCCAATTTTTCACAAAATTTTCTAAATTGGAATTTTTCAGGGACCAGTTCAGTTTTGAAGTGGATTTGAAGGGCCTTCATATTAGAAATACCCCACAAATGACCCCATTATTAAAACTTCACCCCTCAAAGTATTCAAAATGACATTTGGGTAAGTGTGTTAACCCTTTAGGTGTTTCACAGGAATAGCAGCAAAGTGAAGGAGGAAATTCAAAATCTCCATTTTTTACACTCGCATGTTCTTGTAGACCCAGTTTTTGAATTTTTACAAGGGGTAATAGGAGAAAAAGCCCCCAAAATTTGTAACCCAATTTCTCTAGAGTAAGGAAATACCTCATATGTGTATGTCAAGTGTTCGGCGGGTGCAGTAGAGGGCTCAAAAGGGAAGGAGCAACAATGGGATTTTGGAGAGTGAATTTTTGCTGAAATGGTTTTTGGGGGGCATGTCACATTTTGGAAGCCCCTATGGTGCCAGAACAGCAGAAAACCCCACATGGCATACCATTTTGGAAACTACACCCCTCAAGGCATGTACCAAGGGGTCCAGTGAGCCTTAACACCACACAGGTCTTTGATGACTTTTCGTTAAATTCGGATGTGTAAATGAAAAAATAAAAAAAGTTTCACTAAAGTGAATTCACTTCCAGGCAGTGGAAGAGAGGTGATTGTGATAAATATAAAGCAAATACACTATGTTGAGCTAGCGATTGTTTGTCTGTATACAAGAGTGTGAAGCATACAAGTGAGTGAATATAAAAGTGAGGGGACTTAAAATTAAGGGACTTTCATGGAGAACATGGGTTCATGGAGAACTGGGCCGACTTCGACTTTAAAGGAAACAGGTTATTGACTATAGCTAAAGACAATTATCTGTCCCAAATGGTGCAGGGTCCGACCAGAGGAGGCGCCCTACTAGACTTAATATTTCCCAACGTACTGTACCTGACAGAGTAATTAATGTGCAAGTAGATGGACACCGAGGAAATAGTGATCATAATTTAATACATTATAACTTGTTCTTCAATAAGGGAATCTCTCGAAGGGCCACAAAAACAATGAACTTTCGGAAGGCAAAGTTTGATCAACTCAGAGAAGCCCTTAACAATATAAAATGGGATAATGTCCTCAAAAAGAACAATACTGACACTAAATTGGAGACTTTTAAAAATATCTTAAATTTTCACTGTACGATATATACTTTATGGGAATAAAAGGGTCAGAAATAAAAGAAAACCAATATGGATGAATAAAAATGTTAAGGGGGCAATAAATGACAAAAATAAAGCATTTCAATTACTAAAACAGGACGGCATTGAAGAAGCATTAAAAAGCTATAGAGAAAAATGTGAAATATGTAAAAAAACAGATAAAAGGTGCAAAAATAGAGACAGAAAGACTCATTGCCAAAGAGAGTGTAACTAACCCCAAAATGTTCTTTAATTATATAAAAATGAAAGTGTTGGCCCTTTAACCCCTTAAGGACGCAGCCCTTTTTCACCTTAAGGACTGAGCCCTTTTTCGCAATTATGACCAGCGTCACTTTACAAATTAATAACGCGAAAACGCTTTTACCAAAAATTCTGATTCTGAGATTTTTTTTTCGTGACATATTCTACTTTATTTTGGTGGTAAATTTTCGGCATTACTTGCATCCTTTTTTGGTGAAAAATCCCAAAATTTCATGAAAATTTTGAAAATGTTGCATTTTTCTAACTTTGAAGCTCCCTGCTTGTAAGGAAAATGGATATTCCAAATAAATTTTATTTTTCTTCACAAACACAATATGTCCACTTCACAAACACAATATGTCGCATCATAAAATGGACATACTTTTGCTTTTTGAAAAAATTAGAGGGCTTCAAAGTAGAGCAGCAATTTTCAAAAATGTCATGAAAATTGCTAAATCTGAAGGGACAGATGTTACAGAACTACAACTCCCAGCATGCCTGGGCAGTTGAGGCATGCTGAGAGTTGTAGTTTGGCAACATCTGGAGGGCTACTGTTTGGGCACCAGCCTTTGGCTCTCTGGGCATGCTGGGAGTTGCAGTTTGGCCCCCCTAGTGGTTGCCACAGTAAAGATCGATTTTCTTTCACTTTCAATTCCCCAACCCCCCCCCCCCCCCCCCCCACTGTCGATTCCCTACCTGATCAGGATCCTGCAGGCTCCAGCTAAGATCCCAGGTCCCCAGGCATCTTCTCCTGCAGGTACGGCCTCCATCTTCTTCCCAGAGCCCCTCGACATCCAGGGGCGGGCAACCCCCTGTCCTGCGCTGCCATTGGTCAGAACTCCGTTCTGAGTAATGGCAGGGGATAGGAGTAGATCGCAGCTTTGCGATCTCACTCCAATCCTTTAGGCTGATCGGGGTTGTTGCTGACAACTCCGATCAGCCCTATTTTCCGGGTGATCGGGTCATCAGAGACCCAATCAGCCCGGAATTGGAGAAAATCGCATGTCTGAATTGACATGCGATTTTCTCCGATCGCCGACATGGGGGGGGTTTCAGGACCCCCCTGGGCGATGTGCCAGGGTGCCTGCTGAATGATTTCAGCAGGCATCCGGCTCCGGTCCCCAACCAGCTAGCGGTGGGGACCGGATTTCCCACGGGCGTATGAATACGCCCTCGGTCCTTAAGGACTCGGAATGCAGGGCGTATCCATACGCCCTGCGTCCTGAAGAGGTTAAAAAATGATGAGGAAGAAATTATAAACGGGGATCAGGAAAAAGCAAATATACTAAACAAATTCTTCACCACTGTATTCACTGAGGAAAATGAAATGCCAGGTGAAATACAGTGTGATAAGGTAAACTCCCCAGCACAGGTCACATGTCTAACCCAGGAAGAAGTACAGTGCCACCTACAAAAAAATCAAAATAGACAAATAACCAGGTCTATATGGCATTCACCCCCATGTTCTAAAGGAATTAAGTAATGTAATAGACAGACCCCTATTTTTAATATTCAGGGACTCTATAGTGACAGGGACTGTTCCCCAGGACTGGCGCATGGCAAATGTGGTGCCAATATTTAAGAAGGGGTCAAAAGGTGACCCCGGGAATTATAAACCTGTTAGTTTAACCTCGGTTGTATGTAAATTGTTTGAGGGTTTCCTAAGAGATGCTATTTTGGAATATCTTGATAAAAAGAAATGTATGACCCTGTATCAGCATGGATTTATGAGGGATTGATCCTGTCAAACTAACCTGATCAGCTTTTATGAGGAGGTGAGCTCCAGACTGGACCAGGGGCAATTGCTGGATGTCGTATATCTGGATTTTTCCAAAGCATTTGATACGGTTCCACATTAAAGGTTGGTGCATAAAATGAGAAGGTTTGGGCTGGGGGAGAATGTGTGCAAGTGGGAAAGTAACTGGCTCAATGATAGGAAACAGAGGGTGGTTATTAATGGTACTTATTCTGATTGGGTGACTGTTACTAGTGGGGTACCACAGGGGTCCGTCTTGGGTCCTGTCCTATTTAATATATTCATGAATGACCTTGCAGAGGGGTTGAATAGTAAAGTAGCAATCTTTGCAGATGACACCAAACTCTGTAAAGCGGTAAACACTATAGAGGACAGTGCACTGTTACAAATGGATCTGGATAGGTTGGAGGTTTGGGCTGGGAAGTGGCAGATGAGGTTCAACACTGATAACTGTAAGGTAATGCACATGAGGAAGAAAAATCCGGGCTGGGATTATGTATTAAATGGGAGAGCACTGACATGGAAAAGGACTTAGGAGTCTTAGGTAACAGTAAACTTAGCTGTAGTGACCAGTGTCGGGCAGCTGCTGCCAAGGCTAATAAAATCATGGGGTGCATCAATAGGGGCATAGATGCCGACGAAAAGGAAATAATTCTACCACTGTAGAAATCACTAGTCAGACCTCACATAAAATACTGTGTACAGTACTGGGCACCAGTGTACAAGAAAGTTATAGTGGAGCTGGAGAGGGTTCAAATCCCACTAAGGACAACAATAAATAAATAAAGACGTATTATTATTATTATAATAACGTAGCAGAGAGCACTGTGCTCGTGATGTCATCAGAGAGCATTCCAAAAAGAAAATAATTTCCTCTGTAGTATTCAGCAGCTAATAAGTACAGGAAGGATTACGATTTTTTAATAGAAGTAATTTACAAATCTGTTTAACTTTCCGGAGCCAGTTGATTTAAAAGAAAAAAGGTTTTCACCGGAGTACCCCTTTAATGGTATAGAGAACTGTGTCTAGTGCATTAACTCTGTGATTTTTTGCCCATTGAAACCAGTAGGCCCATTGTGGTCTATGGGGAAAAGCTGCTGAGTTGCCCATAGCAACCAATCAGATCGCTTCTTTCATTTTTGAAAAAGCCTCTGAAAAATGAAGGAAGTAATCTGATTGGTTGCTATGGGCAACTCAGAAACTTTTCCTCTGGACAGGTTTTGATAAATCTCCTTCTATCGGGGAGATTCATCAAAACCAGTGTAGAGGAAGAGTTGTGCAGTTGCCCATAGCAACCAATCAGATCGCTTCTTTCATTTTTGAAAAGGCCTCTGAAAAATGAAGGAAGCAATCTGATTGGTTGCTATGGGCAACTCAGAAACTTTTCCAGGAAAATCTGCTGAATTGCCCATAGCAACCAATCAGATCGCTTCTTTCATTTTGCAGAGGCATTGTGAAAAATGAAAGAAGAAATCTGATTGGTTGCTATGGGCAACTGCACAACTCTTCCTCTACACTGGTCTTGATGAATCTCCCCCATAGAGGGAGACCTATCAAAAACTGTCCAGAGGAAAAGTTCTTCTTTCATTTTTTAAAAAGCCTCTGAAAAATGAAGGAAGCAATTTGATTGGTTGCTATGGGCAACTCAACAGCTTTTCCAGGAAAGTAAAGTTTAACCACAACACTGTAACACTCTGTCCACCCTGGGACTTGAACCAGTGACGGTCTCCCATCCCACTGTACTGCCGAGACGGTCCTGCTTATTTTACATGCAGTGAGATCCCCATAGACCACAATTAGCCTATTGGTTTTAATGGGCAAAAAATCACAGAGTTGATGCACTAGTCACAGTTCTCTATACCATTAATGAAGGGAGGGCTCAATAATCGCAAATTTGCGCATATGCGCACAAATTTTCACATATGCACAAAAAAAAAGCAAATATTCGTAATTATGAATATATAGTGCTATATTTGCAATATTCGCGAATATGCTATATTTGCGATTAAAATTCGAATTGCGAATATTCGTGAACAACACTAGTCGCTGCAAATACAGTGAAGGAGTTTAAACATGCATGGGATAGGCATAAGGCTATCCTTCATATAAGATAGGGATAGGCATAAGGCTATCCTTCATATAAGATAGAGATAGGCATAAGGCTATCCTTCATATAAGATAGAGATAGGTATAAGGCTATCCTTCATATAAGATAGGGATAGGCATAAGGCTATCCTTCATATAAGATAGAGATAGGTATAAGGCTATCCTTCATATAAGATAGAGATAGGCATAAGGCTATCCTTCATATAAGATAGGGATAGGCATAAGGCTATCCTTCATATAAGATAGGGATAGGCATAAGGCTATCCTTCATATAAGATAGAGATAGGCATAAGGCTATCCTTCATATAAGATAGGGATAGGCATAAGGCTATCCTTCATATAAGATAGGGATAGGCATAAGGCTATCCTCCATATAAGATAGGGATAGACATAAGGATATCCTTCATATAAGGGACTATTGATAGGATTCAGATTATTGGGCAGACTAGATGGGCCAATTGGTTCTTATCTGCCGACACATTCTATGTTTCTATACTGTATGGATATCAAAAAAATGGTTCCAAGTTCTTATTTCTTTATTAAATTCACTACTTTGAGGCAGGAAAGCACGAGAATGAAATATGTTTCTTTAACGTTAGCTGAGCACGATGGGGGTTGGGCACTTTTTTTTTAGGTACTTTTTAGCACTAAAATTGCAGACTATTATGAGAAGGAGGGAAAATGTAGTCCTATTTTTTCTCTCTAAGGGTATGTTCAAACTACGGAATTCCCCCGGAATTCCACGGGCGGAATTCCGCAAGTCGAATTCCACGGGTGGAATTCAGCGAGCCGAATTCCGCGGTGTGAACTTAACATTAGTGTGAATAGGTTTCCGCGAGACCCGTTCACACTGCGGAATTTCAGCGCCTCTGAAATTGTTCCGCACAAAGAAAGAACATGTTCATTCTTTGCCCAGAAGTCCACGAGCACTGCATAGCTGTCAATGGTGACGGCTCAGTGCCGCCCGGTTCTACCGCCGCCGCCGGCTGCCAGTCTGAATCTCCGCTCGCTGAATTCAGCGAGCGGAGATTTCGTTCACACACTGTAGTGTGAACATACCCTAATGGGTCGTTATAAGGATATTTTTGAGATTTTGGAAGCTGGGATACTCACTACACCCATGCATATCTAGATAATAAAGTATGGGAGGAACTAACTTTTTTTTTTAAATCACATGGAGTTTTGACTTTACTTCATTATGGTCGAATAAAGCACTTAAAGAATTCCTTAAAATTAAAGATTCACTCTTTTAGATGAAAAGGGGCTTATTTATGTAAATCAATTATACGCTTTAGGTCAAATAAAGTCGTTTGAAGAGATAGCCCATAAGTGTGGGGTGGCAGACAATCAGAAACATTGTTTTTTTTTACAAATAAGTAATGCAGATCATAAACCAATAAAAGGAGAGATTGGAGATTTCAGGGATTCTATATATAAGAAAAGTTTAATTAGACTATTTCCTTATGCGAAGTTGCTGTCTGGGCATGCTGGGAGTTGTGGTTCTGCAGCAGTTGGGGGTTCACAGCTTGAAGACCACTGCTATAGAGGGCGCAAATGTATCTGAGCCCTGGAACTCAAATAATGTGAAATATGAGATGATCAAAATGGAGCCCCTGCACTAATTACTTGGGTTCTGGGGTCTGTAAGGTCCATAGTAAAAACATCAGGTTCTGTCTATAGCAGATACTAAATCACGGCAGCTCCAAGAAACAAGCAGTCATTCTGACATGTCACATGTGATGTCATAGACAGCTGTAGTCCTGACATTCCACTGACAGCCGCCCGAGCCTTCAGTCTGTAGATTGTTCCAGTGAGTTTAGTGAGATTAGTGAGATTAGCGTCTTCTTCTTCTACTTGTCTGAAATGGAGCTAAAAGGTTTGGGGTTCATCCCCCTCCTGTTGGCGTTTTGGTGTGCGGCCTGGCTTGCCACCAGCTACATCATGACGGTCGTCCTCGGCCATGCCGCCTCGCCACTGATGAGCATCAGGTAAGATAAACAAGCACATGATTCTTATTTCATGGGTTGGGAGTGAGGAAATATCCATGATAACATTGGTTTCTTTTCCTTCACAGTGACGTGGGAAATTTCTTTCCCAAAAGCATATTATTTAGAATTGGATTCATAGGGACGTCCATTGGCACTTTGGTACTAACCTTTCTTATTTATAAGTATATGGTTATGCATACTGAAGAGTTCAGGGGTCATCAGGTCCTGATCCAGAGGATCCTGCTGGCCATTTTTTGGGCCTCCTGTTTTGCCACAGCTGTTATGCATGTATTTTCCCCTAAAGAATATCCCAGGATACACTTTGTCAGCACGATAATTTCCATTACATGTGAAGCCTTATACTACCTTGGGCAGTCCATCCAGATGTATAAATTACCAGGAGCAAAAAAAGTCATCCACCATAGTAGATGCACCTGCTGTGGCCTGACTTTTGTCTGTGTAATTTTCTATTTTGGATATGAAACATTAAAGGAATTAGCTGCACACTCTCTCTTAGAGTAAAAATTGATGACTTCGGGGTGTAGACCACCACGGGGGCCATCAAGTGGACTTCTGGGAGAGATACTGCACAGGATACGGAAAAACATCTAAAGAAGAATAACTGGGGGACTATATATGGTGCCAGTAATCATGAGACAATAATATGAGCGGGTGATATTACCTATACAAAAAAATAATTTAAAAAAAATATTGGTGTGTGAAGTGTAATACAGTAGTTAGAAAAACAGAATCAAATTCATCATTATAACCCCCCTCTGCATGACCCTGTTTATTATTTTTCAAGCAAGCACTTTGTTCTAATTCGTCCACTCTCTGGCGTGCTTCTTGTATAAGGGGTTTGGGATACCCTTTTTGTTTAAAACGATCCTCCAGGTTATGTAGTTGTTGCTGGCATTTTTGTGTGGAAGAACAATTCCTTTGGATTCTTTTCATTTGACCTAATGGAATGTTCTTCTTCCATTATTTAAGATGGCAACTGTTAAAGTCGAGGTATCTGTTTGCATCCACCTCCTTAAAATAGTTGGCAGTATGCGAACAGCCATCCTGAATACAGATATTTATATCCAGAAACTCAAATTTTTTGGGGGACTGATGCAGCGCTGCCTTTGGCAATCTCTAGCTCTGCCATAGCGCTTTTTTTGAGGGGGCGTGCCGGCTGCCCCTTCGTCTGGTGGTCAACACTAGTGTTGCTTGCAAATATTCGCAATGCGAATATTATTCGCGAATATCGCATATTCGCGAATTCGCGAATATTCGCCAATATAGCACTATATATTCGAAATTACGAATATTGTTTTTTTTTCGCAGTACACATCACAGTGATCATCCCTCTCTGCTTCCAGCTTGTGTGGTATAAAGAAGGCTCTAATACTACTGTGTGAGACTGGCGTACGAATTTTCGCACATGGGAAAATTTGCATATGCAAATTTTCGTTTATGCAAATTTTTTGCATATGGTAATTTTCACACATGCAAATTTTCGTTTATGCTAGTTTTCGCATATGCGAAAATATAACGCGAATATTACGAATATGCGAATTTAGCGAATATATGACGAATATTTGTCCATATATTCGCGAAATCTCGCAAATTCGAATATGGCCTATGCTGCTCAACACTATGTGTTATATGCTGTATATAATGTGGTATGTGTACAGTATGTGTTATATGGTGTATATAATGTGGTATGTGTACAGTGTGTGTTATATGTCTAGTATAATGCGGTATATGTACAGTATGTGTTATATGGTGCATATCATGCGGTATGTGTACAGTATGTGTTATATAGTGTATATAATGTGGTATGTGTACAGTATGTGTTATATGGTGTATATAATGTGGTATGTGTACAGTATGTGTTATATAGTGTATATAATGTGGTATGTGTACAGTATGTGTTATATGGTGTATATAATGTGGTATGTGTACAGTATGTGTTATATGTCTAGTATAATGCGGTATGCGTGCATTATGTTATATGGCATATAATGTGGTATGTGTACAGTATGTGTTATATGGCGTATATAATGTGGTATGTGTACAGTATGTGTTACATGGTTTATCTAATGAGGTATGAGTACAGTATGTGTTATATGCCATACATAATGTGGTATGTATACAGTATGAGTTATATGGTGTATATAATGTGGCATGTGTACAGTATGAGTTATATGGTGTATATAATGTGGTATGTGTACAGTATGTGTTATATGTCTAGTATAATGCGGTATGTGTACAGTATGGGTTATATGTCTAGTATAATGCGGTATGTGTACAGTATGTGTTGTATGGTGCATATAATGCGGTATGTGTACAGTATGTGTTATATGGTGTATATAATGTGGTATGTGTACAGTATGTGTTATATGGTGTATATAATGTGGTATGTGTACAGTATGTGTTATATGTCTAGTATAATGTGGTATGTGTACAGTATGTGTTATATGTCTAGTATAATGCGGTATGTGTACAGTATGTGTTATATGTCTAGTATAATGCGGTATGTGTGCAGTATGTTATATGGCATATAAAGTGGTATGTGTACAGTATGTGTTATATGGCATATAATGCGGTATGTGTTATATGGTGTATATAATGCGGTATGTGTACAGTATGTGTTATATGGTGTATATAATGTGGTATGTGTACAGTATGTGTTATATGTCTAGTACCATGAGGTATGTGTACAGCATGTGTTATATGGTGTATATAATGTGGCATGTGTACAGTATGTGTTATATGGTGTATATAATGTGGTATGTGTACAGTATGTGTTATATGTCTAGTATAATGCGGTATGTGTGCATTATGTTATATGGCATATAATGTGGTATGTGTACAGTATGTGTTATATAGTGTATATAATGTGGTATGTGTACAGTATGTGTTATATGTCTAGTATAATGCGGTATGCGTGCATTATGTTATATGGCATATAATGTGGTATGTGTACAGTATGTGTTATATGGCGTATATAATGTGGTATGTGTACAGTATGTGTTACATGGTTTATCTAATGAGGTATGAGTACAGTATGTGTTATATGCCATATATAATGTGGTATGTATACAGTATGAGTTATATGGTGTATATAATGTGGTATGTGTACAGTATGAGTTATATGGTGTATATAATGTGGTATGTGTACAGTATGTGTTATATGTCTAGTATAATGCGGTATGTGTACAGTATGTGTTATATGGTGCATATAATGCGGTATGTGTACAGTATGTGTTATATGGTGTATATAATGTGGTATGTGTACAGTATGTGTTATATGGTGTATATAATGTGGTATGTGTACAGTATGTGTTATATGTCTAGTATAATGCGGTATGTGTACAGTATGTGTTATATGTCTAGTATAATGCGGTATGTGTGCAGTATGTTATATGGCATATAAAGTGGTATGTGTACAGTATGTGTTATATGGCATATAATGCGGTATGTGTTATATGGTGTATATAATGTGGTATGTGTACAGTATGTGTTATATGGTGTATATAATGTGGTATGTGTTATATGTCTAGTATAATGTGGTATGTGTACAGTATGTGTTATATGTCTAGTATAATGCGGTATGTGTACAGTATGTGTTATATGTCTAGTATAATGCGGTATGTGTGCAGTATGTTATATGGCATATAAAGTGGTATGTGTACAGTATGTGTTATATGGCATATAATGCGGTATGTGTTATATGGTGTATATAATGCGGTATGTGTACAGTATGTGTTATATGGTGTATATAATGTGGTATGTGTACAGTATGTGTTATATGTCTAGTACAATGAGGTATGTGTACAGCATGTGTTATATGGTGTATATAATGTGGTATGTGTACAGTATGTGTTATATGGTGCATATAATGTGGTATGTGTACAGTATGTGTTATATGTCTAGTATAATGAGGTATGTGTACAGTATGTGTTATATGGTGCATATAATGTGGTATGTGTACAGTATGTGTTATATGGTGTATATAATGTGGTATGTGTACAGTATGTGTTATATGTCTAGTATAATGCGGTATGTGTGCAGTATGTTATATGGCATATAATCCGGTATGTGTTATATGGTGTATATAATGTGGTATGTGTACAGTATGTGTTATATGTCTAGTATAATGAGGTATGTGTACAGTATGTGTTATATGGTGCATATAATGTGGTATGTGTACAGTATGTGTTATATGGTGTATACAATGTGGTATGTGTACAGTATGTGTTATATGGTGTATATAATGTGGTATGTGTACAGTATGTGTTATATGGTGTATATAATGTGGTATGTGTACAGTATGTGTTATATTATTACAGTATGTGTTATTATTCTATGGCTGCAGTTTAGTAACATGTTTTCTTTCCTATCCTTTTGACTTTAGTTTTATTTACTTAAAAGGGTTATACACCATATGGATATTTTAGTACTTGCCTGCCAGACAGTAAGGGAGATGCTTAGGAAGGATCTGTGCTTGTCTTGGAGCTAAATGGTTGTGTTGTGAGATTGCCATAACGCTGCTGCTTTTGTTTTTTTTGTTTTTTTTTGTGAAATGACTGTTTCCTGTTGGAGTTCCCGCCTTCCAACTACAAGTTCCAGTATTCCTTGTTTGTAAATGTGAGGTCACCTTTCTCCCTCCCACACATCAGCCACCCCACCCATTGAAGCACAAATGAGATGCCTCCCATGCAATAGACCAGTGTTTTTCCTAACCAGGGTGCCTTCGGCTGTTGCAACACCAGAAAAGAAAAATAAATACGCAATATAATGCACACCCACAGTAGCTATAATCCAAAAAATATCTTTATTGCACATAAGTATTGCAAAACGCAGACAATACAATTAAAACCAATTAAAAAAGGCCCAAATGGCCACTGCACAAACAAGGGGGGGGACCCCCTAACAAAAAAGGGGGGAACCCCACCCAGGGCACCTGCCTCCACAAATAAACAGGTTGTTAGCCTATCATGTAACAAGAATGTTAAATCAATACAGTCCTGTCCCCACAACACTGATAATATGTATACAACCTGAGTATCCTTCATATATAGCACAGGGGACTAGCAATGGAGGACAATAGATGGAGGAGTAGTATGGCAGGTGCCCCCCTAGAGACCCCACGCGTTCCGTTTCCTGTCAGCAACTTCCTCAGGGGTGTTGTGCCTCCTTGATTAAGTTTCTGCCATATATAACAAACATAATTAACCTAATTGTGGTGAAGGAGTTACCTGTTTGCCCATTGTGTCCCGTCTCCGGGCATTAACCCGCTTGTACTTCCGGGTACAGAGAAGGTTACATCCGCTCCATGATCCACATCCGCTCTGTCACTCTCTCGCAGCTGCGTCCCACACACAAATCACTCGCGCATGCGCAGAGTATATTCCATATCCACGGCTAAGAGTCTCTCATTTGCGATCACTGCGCCTGCGGGGCTCAACTTATACACACTCATTGCAGCACATCAGTCACACAACTCAAACCTCATATCGCATTCATGTGCATGCGCACCAACACTCATATCCCCACAATCTATTCACACCTTTTATATTCTCCTTTCAGCATAAGGGTCTATTCACACGTCAGAATTTCCGCGTGCGAAATTCCGCCTCATATTAAAGGTCATAGACTTCTATGGGATTCTGCAACTCCCATTAACACTTCTGAATTTTCGCTTGCGGAATTCCACCTCATATTAAAGCCCATAGACTTTTATGGGATTCCACATTCCCATTCACACTTCTAAATTTCAGCGTGTGGAATTCCGCCTCAGATAAAGCCCATAGACTTCTATGGGATTCCACATTCCCATTCACACTTCTGAATTTCTGCGTGCTGAATTCCACCTCATAATAAAGCCCATAGACTTCTATGGGATTCCGCACTCCCATTCACACTTCTGAATTTCCGCTTGCGGAATTCTGCCTCAAATTGAAGTCCATAGACTTCTATGGGATTCCGCACTCCCATTCACACTTCTGAATTTCCGCGTGCGGAATTCCGCCTCATATTAAAGCCCAGAGACTTCTATGGGATTCCACATTCCCATTCACACTTCTGAATTTCCGCGTGCGGAATTCCGCCTCATAATAAAGCCCATAGACTTCTATGGGATTCCACACTCCTATTCACACTTCTGAATTTCCACTTGCGGAATTCTGCCTCAAATCAAATCCCATAGACTTCTATGGGATTGCGCACTCCCATTCGCACTTCTGAATTTCCGCTTGTGGAATTCCGCCTCATAATAAAGCCCATAGACTTCTATGGGATTCCGCATTCCAATTTACACTTCTGAATTTCCGCTTGCGGAATTCCGCCTCATATTAAAGCCCATAGACTTCTATGGGATTCCACATTCCCATTCACACTTCTGAATTTCCGCGTGCGGAATTCCGCCTCATAATAAAGCCCATAGACTTCTATGGGATTCCACACTCCCATTCACACTTCTGAATTTCCACTTGCGGAATTCTGCCTCAAATCAAAGCCCATAGACTTCTATGGGATTGCGCACTCCCATTCGCACTTCTGAATTTCCGCTTGTGGAATTCCGCCTCATAATAAAGCCCATAGACTTCTATGGGATTCCACATTCCAATTTACACTTCTGAATTTCCGCTTGCGGAATTCCGCCTCATATTAAAGCCCATAGACTTCTATGGGATTCCGCACTCCCATTCACACTTCTGAATTTCCGCTTGCGGAATTCTGCCTCAAATCGAAGCCCATAGACTTCTATGGGATTCCGCACTCCCATTCACACTTCAGAATTTCCGCTTACGGAATTCTGCCTCAAATCGAAGCCCATATACCTCTATGGAATTCCGCACTCCCATTTACATTTCTGAATTTCCACTTCGCGGAATTTTGCCTCAAATCGAAGCCCATAGACTTCTATGGGATTCCGCACTCCCATTTACACTTCTGAATTTCCGCTTGCGGAATTCTGCCTCAAATCGAAGCACATAGACTTCTATGGGATTCCGCATTCCCATTCACACTTCAGAATTTCTGCTTACGGAATTCTGCCTCAAATCGAAGCCCATATACCTCTATGGAATTCCACATTCACACTTCCGAATTTCCGCGTGCGAAATTCCGCCTCATCATAAAGCCCATAGACTTCTTTGGGATTCCGCATTCCCATTCACACTTCTGAATTTCCGCTTGCGGAATTCTGCCTCAAATTCTGCCTCAAATCGAAGCCCATATACCTCTATGGAATTCCGCACTCCCCTTTATACTTGTGAATTTCCACTTTGCGGAATTTTGCCTCAAATCGAAGCGGAAATTCTGAAGTGTGAATGGGAGTGCGGAATCCCATAGAAGTCTATGGGCTTTATCTGAGGCAAAATTCCGCACATGGAAATTCTGCTGTGGGAATAGACCCTAGGGGTGCAGTACAATACAATTATTTCTTTTTTTCTTCTTTTTTTGATTAACAAACCAATAACGATGCAATGATTGTCTCCAGCCTCGCCGCACTCACAGCCGGCATAAAAGACCAGCTTGTTAAACATATCCCAAAAGTCATCAGCTTACGAACTGTTTTCATTAGGGAAATTTCGGTAAAAGTTATTCATTAAATTGCCATTGCTTAAACTGTTAAGTGTCGGCAAAGTGAACGGCTGCTGAGATCAATTCCTTGTAAGAAAAGAGCGAGACAGATCAAGTCGACTGGAGCGCGCTCACCTGGGACTGCGGAAGACTGAGGTTAGACATTATAGACTCAGGCCCTCCAGAGGACTCGGGGAAGGAGCTAAATGCATGGATTTCATTTGTTTTCCAGTCGAAATAAAAGTCAGATTACATGACTGGGAATAGACTTTACTGACAAAACAAAGACATTTGGATCAATGGGAGCGGCACAATTACACGGATACATGGAAGTATACAAAGGAAAGGTGCATAGAGATATACTGTACGTGTAATTGAAAACATGCTGCAAGTCCATGTAGTCAGTCATTACAAGAGGAAATATAACATAGAACAAAAATCTAACAAAATATATGATTATACAATATATATATATATATATATATATATATATATATATATATATATGTGTGTGTGTGTGTGCACATACATACATAGGGGTGTTTCTGAAAGAACATGGACTCTTTCTTTAGCTTGACAAGTCTGCAGCATGTTTACAATGAGCTTTCCAATCTGTTCAGGTTTTGTCAAGCTGATGATAGGAGATAGATAGATAGATATGAGATGGATAGATAGATAGATATGGGATAGATATATATAAGATAGATAGATATGAGATAGATAGATAAGAGATAGATTGAGAGACAGATAAATAGATAGATAGATATGGGATAGATAGATAGGAGAAGAAAAAAAGATAGATAGATAGATAGATATTAGATAGATATGAGATAGATAGATATATATAGGAGATGGATAGATAGATAGATAGATAGACAGACAGATAAATAGATATGAGATAGATAGCGACAGATAAATAGATAGATATGAGATAGATAGATAGATAGATAGATAGAAGAAAAAAGATAGATAGATATGAGATAGATAGATATGAGATAGATGGGTAGGAGATAGATAGATAGGAGATAGATATGAAATAGATAGATAGATATGAGATAGATATGAAATAGATAGATAGATAGATAGATAGATATGAGATAGATAGAACGATAGATAGATAGATATGAGATAGATATTAGATAGATAGATAGATAGATATATATGAGATAGATATGAGATAGATAGATAGATAGATAGATATGAGATAGATAGATAGTCATTTGCAGTGGCCAACACCTGGGGGTGTATTTATATTGGTACATTAATTCATACCTTAAAGCGGTTGAACTGGTGTTCACCATTAGGATTCACTATTTCTATTAGTACTTAGTACTGCCAACATATGGAAGCCAAGTCCTGATGTTACCTATAGTCATATTGGGGGAGATTCATCAAAACCTGTGCAAAGGAAAAGTTGTCCAGTTGCCCATAAAAACCAATCAGATCACTTCATTTTGCTGAGGCGAGCAGAAAGAAGCGATCAGATTGGTTGCTATGGGCAGCTGGGCAACTTTTCCTCTGCACAGGTTTTGATAAGTCTCCCACTTTGAGTCTAGCTACATACCCACATCCTTGTATTAACATTTTAACACAGGATGGATATAAACCTCTGCGCGATATTTTCACCCTGGCTTGTCAAGACTATAGTTAGTAGAAAATACAAGATCGGGGAAAAGATCACATAAGAATTGTTAGACCACCATCAAACACAGGTACAGACACTATATTATGAACTACACTAACATTACAGCCCCTGCAGCACAGTGAAATAAAACAAAATCCTGTAATATCCCTTTAAACAGGGCTGAGGTACAATACCAGTCTCCACCATGGACAAAAGTGGCGCTGATTTAGTAGAAAAAACTAAAAGTAGACCTTTTTAATAATCTTCAACAACCCCTTGATATAGAATTCTATTATTTTGCATTTTATATTCTCTTTTAGATTATATTTTGTCCGGTATGTGTTTCACCCTGTAGATGTACATCGAGATAAGTGATTTCCAACAAGACTGGTATGTAAAGACCAGATTATCCCCATTCTCCTTAATGTACCTAATAAAATCTGATACAGATCAGCTCCTTTAGCAGTACACTGTACAGCAAGGACGTCGTCTATGTACCTTCCAAACCACACAAGATGGTGGGAGGACAGATTATTAGCAATATAGATGCGTCATTCCAAAACAACATGTTTACTGTATCACAAGTACACTATGGCATCATTAGTTATGAATATGGACAGTGCTAGTATCCTATATCTTATCCTATATAAGGTGTTATTTATTCAGTCAGGAGACATAGATTAATCGGAGACATAGTTCAAGGATTATATCTGAAATGTGTTGCTGTTTTTAATCATTTTGGAATAAAGCTAGTTTTTACATTTGGATACTGGAGTGCTGGAGTCTCTCCCATGTGGATCAATGTTCACACACATTTCACCTTCTCTCCCAAAACTAAGAACCTAAATTTTGAATATTTGCTATTTCCTGATAAGTGTGTGTGCTGAACTTCTTATGTCTTAACAGCCTAAGGCTTTGTTTCCACACAACCTGTTTTTGGCATTTTTTGACCACAAAATATTGTCCCCTTATTTTTCTATCCCAAGATGCAGTTTTTGTGGTGTATTTAAAAAAAAATTGTGGGTTTTAGTCTTGGCATATTTTTTTCTCCCACTGAAACCATATAGGCTTAAATGAGATATCCAGTGCTAAAAAACGTATCCCCTATCCTAAGGATAGGCGATAAGTTTAAGATTGTGGGGGGTCCGACCTCTGAGGCCCCCCGCGATCTCGTGTACGGGGACCCGGCAGCCCGCGGGAAGGGGGCGTGTTGACCACCGCATAAAGTGGCAGCTGACATGCTCCCTCAATACAACTCTATGGCACTTAGAAACTTATCCCCTATCCTTGGGATAGGGGATACGTTTTTCAGCACTGGACTACCCCTTTACAAAAACAACAAGATTGTCTTAAAAAAATGCCCCAGTTTGAGTGTGCTGCAATTTAAAAAAAAATGCCACTGAGCCAAAAAAAAAAAAAAAAGGAAAATGCAACGAAGAGTAAAAAAAAAACACCAAAGTAAAAATGAAACAAAAGTGAGTTTGTCCTTTTTTATAATATCCTATTGGCTTTCAGGTAACATCTAAATGCTGTGCTTTTAAAACTCCATGCAGTGATTTGGGCATGTTTTTGCCTAACATGATGTAGTGTAGTCTGCAGTCATGTGCTACTCCACTGTCTTTGCTCGATATGCAGAAAAGATTGGAAACACAAAAGGGAAGCGCAACAATGTGCCGTAAAAGTTTTCAGATATAACAAAGACAAAGAGGTGAAAAAAACTTGCTCACCTTCTGGTGTTGTGCAGTGGGCACAACACCATATCGCGCTTGTATCCCGTTGCAAAGGGAATAGTGAAATCAGGGGGTGCAGCTCACACCGTGGCGTCCTGGGATTCCTGGACGTCTGGAGAATGCAAGAGGTGAAGATCCCCGGGGCTCCGGTTCACGTGTAAAAAAGGTGTGTTCGAGCGCTCACTCCTGTAGAATAGCTTGGCTGGGATCGTGGCAGTAAGAAGTAGCCGGACACGGTTAAAGATATAATAACCGGATTTTATTTGTATAGATCACAGATAACGCGTTTCGAGGGGTGGGACCCCCTCTTCATCAGATCAATGATGTGGCAGATGTGGGAGGCCACTAATTTATGCAAAAAAAGCCCGCGAAATTTAACAGCAATTACCGGGTACAGATTAAAATACAAATATGCATCTGTGCAATACAATTTCCACAGTGTTGAAGATGTCTCAAATCCAAAACAAAACATAAATTTAAATTAAAATTTAACACATATTACAATTAACATGAATGGTGCTTGGATGGCAGATCAAATAAGGTATTACTGCTATTAGCCTGGCCTTCCGTTCGGGGAGCTGAGCAAGTAGAAAAATCAAAGCGCTGCTCTCCATGTTGCGGTGTCATCTCAAAGATAGAGGCACAACTGGACCCTGGTCTTCCCTTGTATGGGAGACCCCTCATCCAGGTGCTCGGGAGGAAATGTCCCAAATTACAAAAAAGTTCATAGTAGAAGCGCATATCCTGTGCTGGACCGATTTAACAAACACAGGCATCGGCATTGCAATAGAGCATATTCTATGCAGTAGTGCCGTAGTGTATATTGATGTCATTGATACATACATTTATATATATATATATATACACATGCCCAGTTGTACACACATCCTCCCATGTATTCTTCTTTGGTTGATTGCTGGGCTGGTGGGGGTCATCTTTATTGGTAAGAGGGCAGGATGACACATTCAGTGAATGAGCTCTGTAGCCTCATTCAGCCCATGGGGTTGGAGCGATTCCAGTCTGTAAATCCAATACATCTCTTTCTTTCCCAGAGCTTCCAGGCGATTGGTAACATGTGCTGGGATGTAGTCAATGGGCAGGATGGATGAAATTCCTGTGGCCCCATTGTGTTTGGTCGTGACGTGTCGTGACAAACCTTGAAACATAAATCCCTTTTTTATATTGCATCTGTGCTGGTTGAGTCTTTGGTGTAATTTCTGAGTGGTTCGACCCACGTACTGTTTCCCACAGCAACAGTTGATAAGGTAGATGACGAACTGGGATTGGCATGTCAGATGGAATGGTAGCTCGAAGGTTTCCCCTGTATGATGGCTTCTAAAATCAGTGTTCCGGTCCGCTATGATGTTGCAGCAGAGACATCTCTTCTTGCCGCATTTGAACACACTTTTTTTGAGAGTGGTCTCAGCGGTGATGCGTTTAGCTGGCCTCTGTCTTTTCAAACGGCTTGGAGCCAGCATATTCCTGAGGGAAGGAGCTCTTCTAAATGTTAGTAGGGGTTGGGTAGGTAAAATTTCTTTTAGGTAGGGATCATTCTTGAGGAGACTCCAATGTTTTTGTAGGATTTTCCTTATGTTGTAATGGCCCGTGGAGTACGTTGTCACAAAACTGCTGTTCTTTTTACCCCAGTTGTGTTGTTGTTTCGTGTGTCTTTTGAATTTTTCTTTTTGGTTTGTCTCCTCTTGATCACACGAGGCCTCTTGGACTGAGGGTGATGACCCTGAAGCTATAGTGGCTGATGGCAGCGGTGAGGAGGGTAGACATGATTCCTGGGTGAGTGCAAGCGCTTTTAAAAAAGCATTCTCTACCAGAGTTTTAGGGTATCCTTTCACAGAAAATCTGTTCTTCAGAATTTTGGATTGATTAATGTAGGTACTGGTGTTGGTACAATTTTTCCGAACTCGGCGGAATTGGCCATAGGGTATATTCTGTTTCCATTTAGAGTAGTGTCCACTCAAAAAAGGTACATAACTATTCGAGTCGACAGTTTTGAAGAACGTGGAGGTGATGATTTGGCTATTTTCGTGAGCAATTAGTAGATCAAGAAATTCGATTTCTTTATCGGAAATGTTTGGTGTTAGGGTAATGCCCCAATCGTTGCTGTTTATTTCATGGATCAGTGTATGGATTTGTTCGGCTGTACCCCTCCAAAGAAAGAACAGGTCGTCTATATAACGTTTATATACGACTGTATGTTCCAAAAAAGTTTGTTCATAAGAACAAACTTTTTTTGGAACATACAGTCGTATATAAACGTTATATAGACGACCTGTTCTTTCTTTGGAGGGGTACAGCCGAACAAATCCATACACTGATCCATGAAATAAACAGCAACGATTGGGGCATTACCCTAACACCAAACATTTCCGATAAAGAAATCGAATTTCTTGATCTACTAATTGCTCACGAAAATAGCCAAATCATCACCTCCACGTTCTTCAAAACTGTCGACTCGAATAGTTATGTACCTTTTTTGAGTGGACACTACTCTAAATGGAAACAGAATATACCCTATGGCCAATTCCGCCGAGTTCGGAAAAATTGTACCAACACCAGTACCTACATTAATCAATCCAAAATTCTGAAGAACAGATTTTCTGTGAAAGGATACCCTAAAACTCTGGTAGAGAATGCTTTTTTAAAAGCGCTTGCACTCACCCAGGAATCATGTCTACCCTCCTCACCGCTGCCATCAGCCACTATAGCTTCAGGGTCATCACCCTCAGTCCAAGAGGCCTCGTGTGATCAAGAGGAGACAAACCAAAAAGAAAAATTCAAAAGACACACGAAACAACAACACAACTGGGGTAAAAAGAACAGCAGTTTTGTGACAACGTACTCCACGGGCCATTACAACATAAGGAAAATCCTACAAAAACATTGGAGTCTCCTCAAGAATGATCCCTACCTAAAAGAAATTTTACCTACCCAACCCCTACTAACATTTAGAAGAGCTCCTTCCCTCAGGAATATGCTGGCTCCAAGCCGTTTGAAAAGACAGAGGCCAGCTAAACGCATCACCGCTGAGACCACTCTCAAAAAAGGTGTGTTCAAATGCGGCAAGAAGAGATGTCTCTGCTGCAACATCATAGCGGACCGGAACACTGATTTTAGAAGCCATCATACAGGGGAAACCTTCGAGCTACCATTCCATCTGACATGCCAATCCCAGTTCGTCATCTACCTTATCAACTGTTGCTGTGGGAAACAGTACGTGGGTCGAACCACTCAGAAATTACACCAAAGACTCAACCAGCACAGATGCAATATAAAAAAGGGATTTATGTTTCAAGGTTTGTCACGACACGTCACGACCAAACACAATGGGGCCACAGGAATTTCATCCATCCTGCCCATTGACTACATCCCAGCACATGTTACCAATCGCCTGGAAGCTCTGGGAAAGAAAGAGATGTATTGGATTTACAGACTGGAATCGCTCCAACCCCATGGGCTGAATGAGGCTACAGAGCTCATTCACTGAATGTGTCATCCTGCCCTCTTACCAATAAAGATGACCCCCACCAGCCCAGCAATCAACCAAAGAAGAATACATGGGAGGATGTGTGTACAACTGCGCATGTGTATATATATATATATATATATATAAATGTATGTATCAATATACACTACGGCACTACTGCATAGAATATGCTCTATTGCAATGCCGATGCCTGTGTTTGTTAAATCGGTCCAGCGCAGGATATGCGCTTCTACTATGAACTTTTTTGTAATTTGGGACATTTCCTCCCGAGCACCTGGATGAGGGGTCTCCCATACAAGGGAAGACCAGGGTCCAGTTGTGCCTCTATCTTTGAGATGACACCGCAACATGGAGAGCGGCGCTTTGATTTTTCTACTTGCTCAGCTCCCCGAACGGAAGGCCAGGCTAATAGCAGTAATACCTTATTTGATCTGCCATCCAAGCACCATTCATGTTAATTGTAATATGTGTTAAATTTAAATTTAAATTTATGTTTTGTTTTGGATTTGAGACATCTTCAACACTGTGGAAATTGTATTGCACAGATGCATATTTGTATTTTAATCTGTACCCGGTAATTGCTGTTAAATTTCGCGGGCTTTTTTTGCATAAATTAGTGGCCTCCCACATCTGCCACATCATTGATCTGATGAAGAGGGGGTCCCACCCCTCGAAACGCGTTATCTGTGATCTATACAAATAAAATCCGGTTATTATATCTTTAACCGTGTCCGGCTACTCCACTGTCTTTGTCACCTGTTCTTGCCCATCTACAGACAATAGAAGTAAGGGTAGACAGAGTAGAAGAACACATGACTGCAGGATCCAATGACTTGTAGTCTGTAACCATGGAGACACTTAGTTTTGAATGGGAGGCCAGACTGTGTTAAAAAAAATTTTTGAAAAATATGTACTAACCTGCTATGATCCCTGACTACTGGTGTTCATATGGTGCATGGTTCCCACTACTTACCACTTTCTACCCCCCTTACGCTCACTTAGTGATTGAGGCCAGTCACTGTTGTGGTCATTGATCGATGGAGTAGACACTTCCTTGTATTGAGAGGTGAGCGGGAAAAGGTGAGTGACCAGGATTAGTGATAAGCGGCATATGCCATATTTGAATTTGTGATATTTCGTGAATATATGGACGTATATTGATCCTATATTCACGAAAATCACATATTTGACATATCTGCGGTTATTTTCGCTTTGCGTAAATGCGCATGCAGATAACTATCTACCTATCTATCTGTCTCTCTAATCTATTTATTTATCTATCTCATATCTATCTTTATTATATTTCTTTCTATCTATCTCCTAATATTCTTGGTCTATACAGAAGTGATAATGGGTTTATGACATTTTTCATTTTGAATATTGTCATGTCACTATCTACCTATCTAATTTTAGTGACGATATTCGCAAATATTCGCTCTCCAGTCTTATACAGTAAATAGTATAGGAGTCTTCTTTAGACCACAAGCTGGAAGCAGGGAGGGATGAGATCACTGTCATGTGTTCTGTGGGGAAAAAAATTACCAATATTCGTAATTGTGAATATTCACGCTCAACACTAACCAGGATAAGCACCACTGGAATAGCAGCTGTCAGTGATCGTAGAAGGTGAGTACTGGGTTTTTATATTTTTTAGCCCAGCCTGGCCACTTGTAAAAATAAATTCTGGGACAAACCCTTTAACTCAATGATAATGTGATAAATAACAAGTGACACTAGACAAAGGCTGGAGAGATTATTATACTTAACATTTTTAGATCCAACAAGAAAACATCAAAATCTGAATCTCTGAACACCTAAGGAATGGATCATGAACCATGATTGGATTGGCAGATATAGGAATGAGACAGTTTAGTTGTATTCACCCTTAACCCTAGGAAGAAGCTATAGTCAGTGACTATAGCTAATGAAGCCTACTGCCCTTGACAAAGCCAGTTATTTGGCGAAACGTTGGGGAGGCTGGTGAATACTTTAGACAGAGACTCTCATTATGGAATATAATATAAATGAAAAGGATGAGCCTAAATTGGACTTCATAAGAGCTCCTGGCACCAGGGGTGGATGTTAGAGGGGGCATAAAGCCCATTTGGGGACAGAGTGGAGGGTGTATGAGACCCCCAACCAGTACATAAGGTGTGAGAGACCTTAATGTCCTCCTCATCATAGAAAACCACTAACCAGCGGATGCTGGAATAAGGATCAGGAGTGTGCCCATTGGCCAATAGTGATACGTTCCTATCAGTTAGTGTAAGAGAGATCTCTGATAGTTTTAATCACTGTTCACTAATCCATTCACAAATTATTTGATTTTAGAGCAGACCAATAAAAATTAATAATTTTAGTGAGACCCTAGATAAGGGTATTAATCCCCGAGGAGGGTTAGCCCTCCAAAGGGTTTTAGAATTTATTATTTAATCTACCCTGGGACTCATGAGGGATTAGGTGATGTAGTTTAGAACACTAGCTGCAGTGCCGGAGGCTTGTGATGTCACGGCCACGCCCCTTCAATGCAAGTTTATGGGAGGGGGCGTGGTGGTGAAGTCACGAGGGGGGCATGGCCAGGATGTCACGAGCCTTCGGTGCCGCATCGCTAGTCATCCGGCACAGAGCGAAGTTCGCTCCGTGCACCAGATGACTGGGGTGCCGCAGCAGAGGACGTGGGGGTCCCCCCGCTGGGACCCACCGCGATCTCTGCTGCGGCACCCCAGTCATTTTAGTTTAGTTTTTATGTGACTGCTATATAGTGCTAACGCTGCAGACATAGAAGAAAGAATGCAATGCCGCACTCACCTGTCCAATTCTAACTTCATTTATTGAAAGCAAATCAGTGGGTACACAGGTCATAAGTGCGGGGGCTCCTCCATGGGACGGATGGTATCCGTTCCGTGTCCTCCGCACACTTCGTCTGCTGATGCATTGGCACAAAACAGATACCATCCGTCCCATGGAGGCGCCCCTGCACTTATGATCGGTGTACCTGCCCAAGCCAAGTCCTGGGGAAAAAAAAGTGTGGGACCTCACCCAAAATTTCCCCTCAAGGGCTGGTCCTGTAGGATTCCTGCTAATGGGAACATGTGTTCCTGCTGTGGAAAAAGTGCTAAGACATAGGGATGAACAGCTGGGGTGTGTGCTTTGAAGGATGATCTCTATAAAAATAAAAAGGACATTGTGGCTTCTTATTTCACCCTGAGCTGCACTCAGACAGAAATCTCCCACAATGAATATATCACTGGTTATCTTCATAATATTCACAGGGGTGCTATTCAAGTGTGAATTGGGCAATCCAATAGTACTTTCATAGATAGACTCAAAATGAAAAGTGACATATTTATTAGCCGAGTCTCGCCAACCAACTAGGGATTCTACTTTGTAAAGTACAGTGAGGCCGGTTCAGAGAAAAACTAAAATAAGAAATAAAGAGTCAAGCTCCATGGTAGAAATTAGGAGTGATTGTGTGATCCGGACCACAGTCAATGTGGAATAGGCTATCGTAGCATCCTGCTGAACATGGATTTCCTTAAAGGTGTACTCTGGTGGAAAACACATTATTTTGGTTATTTATTTATTTATTTTGTCAAATCTACTGGTGCCAGAAAGTTATACAGATTTATAAATTACTTATATTGAAAAAATCTTAATCCTTCCAGTACTTATCAGTTGCTGTATGCTCCAGAGGACATTGAGTTGTTCTTTTCAGTCTGACCACAGTGCTCTCTGCTGACACCTCTGTCCATGTCTGGAATTGTTCAAAGCAGGAGAGGTTTGCAATGGGGATTTGCTTCTACTCTGGACAGTTCCTGACATGGACAGAGGTTGCAGCAGAGAGCACTGTGGTCAGACTGGAAAGAACTGCACAACTTCCTGTGGAGCATACAGCAGCTGATAAGTACTGGAAGAATTAAGATTTTCTTAATAGGAGTTATTTACAAATCTGTATAACTTTCTGGCACAAGTTGTTTTCCACCAGAGTACCCCTTTAACCCCTGAAGGACTAAGCATTTTTCCATTTTTGCACTTTGGTTTTTTCCTCGTTACCTTTAAAAAATCATAACCCTTTCAATTTTCAACATGAAGGCTTATTATTTGCACCACCAATTCTACTTTGTAATGACATCAGTAATTTTACCAAAAAATCTACATCGAAACCAAAATAAAAAATCATTGTGCGAGAAAATTTAAGAAAAAAATGCCATATTGCAAATTTTGGGGGGCTTCTGTTTCTACACAGTACATTTTTCAGTAAATCTTATCTTTATTCTGTAGGTCCATACAATTAAAAGGATACTCTATTTATATAGGTTTGATTTTGTTTTACTTCTGGAAAATACCCTAACTTCATGCACGAAAATTAATACGTTTAAAAATGTCCTCTTCTGATCCCTATAACTTTCTTATTTTTCCACGTATGGGGCGTTATAAGGCTCATCTTTTGTGCCGTGATCTGAAGTTTTTATCAGCATCGTTTTATAAATTTTTTATGGCATAAAAAGTGACCACAATACGCTATTTTGAACTTATAATTCTTTTTACGTGCACGCCATTGACCGTGGGGTTTAATTAACTATATATTTTTACAGTTCGGAAATTTACGCATGCAGCGATACCGCATATTTTTATTTTTATTTACACAGTTTTTTTTTTTAATGGGAAAAGGGGGATGATTAAAACTTTTATTAGGGAATGGGTTAAATCACGTTTATTACATTTTTTTTACACTTTTTTTTGCAATGTTATAGCCCACACTGACCACCTACGCTAATCATGGTTATGCTATAGCATAGCATTGATCAGTGTTATCTGCGCTTGATTGCTCAATCAAACACCGATTGGACAGCGAGGAGCACGCTAAGGCACCTCCCGCTGTCCTCTCAGCTGTTCAGAATGCCGCGATTTCAGCACAGTGGTCCCGAACAGCTCCGCTGACCTAACTGCCATGGATTGCTCCTGTTTTAGATGCTGCAATCAACTTTGATCGCAGCATCTAAAGGATTAATACCAGACATCAACCTGATCAGTGATGTCCGGTATTAGCCGGTGGTCCTGTTTGCTGATAGCAACCGGGACCCAGCAGATACAAAGTGCACAAAGCTTTTGAGCGTGCTTCACAGATCGGGTGCCAGCCACGTGGACCCATGGTCGTTAAGGGGTTAAAGGGTACTCCACTGGAAAACATTTTTTTTTAAATCAACTGGTGCCAGAAAGTTAAACATATTTGTAAATTACTTCAATCTTAATCCTTCCAGTATTTATCAGCTGCTACATGCTCCACAGGAAGTTCTTTTCTTTTTGAATTTCCTTTCTGTCTGACCACTGTGCTCTCTGCTGACACCTCTGTCCATTTTAGGAACTGTCCAGAGCAGGATAGGTTTGCTATGGAGATTTTCTCCTACTCTGGACAGTTCCTGACATGGACAGAGGTGTCAGCAGAGGGCACCGTGGTCAGACAGAAAGGAAATTCAAAAAGAAAAGAACTTCTTGTGGAGCAAATAGCAGCTAATAAGTACTGGAAGGATTAAGATTTTTTTAATAGAAACAATTTACAAATATGTTTAACTTTCTGGTACTAGTTGATTTTAAAAAAATGTTTTCCAGTGGAGTGCCCCTTTAACCCTTTAACGACGCAGGGTCGCTCATCAACGGCCGGGACCCGCGGCTAATACCACACATCGCCGATCGCGGCGATGTGCGGTATTAACCCTTTAGAAGCGGCGGTCAAAGCTGACCGCCGCTTCTAAAGCGAAAGTGAAAGTATCCCAGCTAGTCAGTCGGGCTGTTCGGGACCGCCGCGGTGAAATCGCGGCATCCCGAACTGCTTGCAGGACACCGGCAGGGACCTTACCTGCCTCCTCGGTGTCCGATCGACGAATGACTGCTCCGTGCCTGAGATCCAGGCAGGAGCAGTCAAGCGCCGATAACGCTGATCACAGGCGTGTTAATACACGCCTGTGATCTGTGTAAAAGATCAGTGTGTGCAGTGTTATAGGTCCCTATGGGACCTATAACACTGCAAAAAAAAAAGTAAAGTAAAGTGTTAATAAAGGTCATTTAACCCCTTCCCTAATAAAAGTTTGAATCACCCCCCTTTTCCCATGAAAAAAATAAAACAGTGTAAATAAAAATAAAAATAAACATATGTGGTATCACCGCGTGCGTAAATGTCCGAACTATAAAAATATATCCTTAATTAAACCGCATGGTCAATGGCGTACGCGCAAAATAATTCCAAAGTTCAAAAAAGCGTATTTTGGTCACTTTTTATACCATTAAAAATGAATAAAAAGTGATCAAAAAGTCAGATCAAAACAAAAATCATACCGATAAAAACTTCAGATCACGGCGCAAAAAGTGAACCCTCATACCGCCCTGTACGTGGAAAAATAAAAAAGTTATAGGGGTCAGAAGATGACATTTTTAAACGTATAAATTTTCCTGCATGTAGTTATGATTTTTTCCAGAAGTGCGACAAAATCAAACCTATATAAGTAGGGGATCATTTTAACCGTATGGACCTACAGAATAATGATAAAGTTAAAAGATAAGGCTGTTTGGAAGCTCGGTGCCACAACTGTGGTTTGAAGACCTTGTGATGCTGCTCCAGGGAGGTCTTACTTTTGGATGAACGTTTCCCTATTCCTCCTCCTTTTTTTTTTTTCTAGATTCTTTTTTTTCTTCGTTTTATTTTACAAATTTACAAATAACATAGGTTTACGTCAAGTAACAATGTACAATAGTGCATAAAGAAACCATCCATGAACCAGCACTGAGTAAATTCTTAAAACATACAGGGGGAGATTTATTAAAACCTTTGTAGAGGAAGAGTGGTATAGTTGCCCATAGCAACCAATCAGATCGCTGCTTTAATTTTTTAAAGGTCTGTTTAAAAAAAGAAGGAGGCAATCTGTTTGCTGCTAAGGGAAACTACACCATTCTTTCTCTATACAGATTTTAATAAATCTCCCCCACAGACTGTATAAAACAGTGCAGACCATAATATGAAAATACAAACAATAATGATAACATTGCTTTTGCAAATTGTCGAAATTTTTCTTTATTGTCAATTCTCTATTTTGTAACTAATTTGGAAAATCTATTATAGTGAATAAAAAAATATATTTGAAAATAATATTATTTATTCCGTAACAATACAAAATAAAAAGTCCCGGAAAAAAATCCAAAAAAATTTGATAAAACTAAGCTAAATAAAATAAAATATATAAAAATAAAAGAAAAATAAGAAATAAAAAGAAAAATGCAAAAGAACCATGAATAGCTACTACCTAATAAATCTATAAATAACTACTGCCTACAGCAAATAGGACATTCAATTCCTTAGTTTAAATATATATCTAATGGGTAAAATATATTTTTATTTTTAAAATAAAAACAAAATTTAAAATTTTAAAAAATAAGTGATGAAATTCCAAATGACTACTTTCCCCCCCAACCCCCAAAAAGAGACATTCCATCTCCAGAGAAAAAAAAAAAAGTCTGATAAGTAAAATATTTAAGTGTATGTTCAAATACAGGCAAATTTTTTACGCACGTTGTGGTGTTTTTCTTATCCTTCACTGCAATTGCACTCGTTTTTGATAACTACGGTAAAAAGGGCCTTAAAAACGTGGATAAAAAATATTCCCATATTTTTTACGCAGCATTTCAAAATTACAAAAATTTTAAACAAAATGTCATTTCTAATAAAAATAAAAAAAGTTGTAAAAGTATCAAGACAACGAATTGGCGACAAAAACAAATAGCCAATATTATTTTTCTCAGAATAGACATAAGTCTAATGAGTACGTGTTTTAAATATTTTAAATAAAGAGCATTTTTTATGACTTTATTCAATAATTAAATAACCAAAATGCTTTCAAAAAGTAGTGAAACGATGACGTTGCCATAAGAAAAAATATTCCTTAGAATAAAATCTGTCTCTAAGTAATATATTTTGTTTAATTTATTCATTTATTTATTTATTTATTTATTGGAAAAATAAAATGTCCTTTTAAATTTTGAAAGATTTAAAAAAAAAATTTAATTGGATCAGTTTGTTCGGTAACACATTTGTTTTATTAAAAAATTATATTTTTATTTTTCTTTATGTACTTTTTCTTTCCTTTTTTATGTTTTTTCTTATAATGCTTTGTGTTCTCAGGTTTTCTGAGATTTTTTTTTCTCCTTCGTAAGTAAGCAGTCGTATTATGCTCTACAAATCCCCTGAGCCTTCTCATCTGTAGTCTACAGCGAGGAGAGACGCGAGCCTTGGACAGTAATATGTAAAGATGGCATTTTTGACAGCTGTGCTCCCAAATTCCCACAGTGCGGGTCCTTTGTACTGTCGCATAAAAATGACTGAAGTGTTGGTGTAAGATAAACTGACAGTGAAGCTCATTTGCAAACGCCTGTGGATAACCAGCTTCTTAATAAGAAAAACCGGGACTCAAAGAAACCTGCTCCGCAACGCGTGGAGGATGAAACAAAAGATTTTTTTTTCCCTCTATTTCACAGCCATTACAGTTTGGTGTCGGAGCTATTATTTATTGAGCTCTGCAGTTGTTGCGAAAAAAAAAAGGGCTGAAGTCAATCCATGTTCAATGGTGTAGACGCTGCTTAATGCTCTCCTTACAGTACGCTATTTACACAGGCGGGGGAGGGGGGGGGGGGGCGGTGGGAGAAAAAAAAAAATCCTCCTTCCATGGAATATAGAGTTCTAGACAAATGATTCACTTAATTCTTTTAAGAAAATGTTTCCGTAAAAAGTCGAAATATTAAACCCAGAAATAAAATAATGTCGATTCGGTGTGCACGCTCCGGCGTCTCTGTGAGTCTAATGAGGTGAATGTGTGTTGTAGCAATAGGAGATATTCATCAAGTAAAGGGAAATGCTGGCTCTTTATTTTTTATTTTTTTTCCCCCTACTGTACAACAGATTGGGCTACCTAGGAAGAAAGTCTATAAGCGCTATTACTATAAAAAAAAAAGTAATTTGTTACATATATGGACCTTAATACAAACCTAAAGCAAAAATACCAAATAAAATACATTCTTTGAAAATCTATATTAAAAAAAAGATATATATTTTCAATGTTAATTTTTATTTATTTATTTATTTTATTTAGTATTTTTGCTGTAGGTTTTTCATTGGATTCATTCTGTGGAGTTATCTTCACAGTGAGGTAAACCTTAAGGCTATTCGTTCACAAACGATGGCTCAAGAAAATTGCTGAGCATTTCTTTCTGCCGTTTTTTTACCCAAATTTTGTTTTCATCTATAGCAAAAAAAAACTATACCTCAAAAATATCTGTTTTTAATTTGGATTATGGGCCATTTAAGGCCCAAAATAGGTCCTAAAAATATAACAAAAAACAGATGAGTAGTTGCAATATTTTGGGCCATAAAATGTTGTCCTTCATATATTAAAAATATAGGCTATGGAGGACAGCAACTTTTTTTTTCTTTGAATATAGATTTTTTTTTTACATACACATATATATATATATATATATATAATTTTTTTTTTTGGGGGGGGGATTTTTGCTTTAGCTTTGTCATTGGATTAATTCCGTAGTGTAATCTTCACAGTGATGTAAACCTGAGGCGATGATCACAAACGATGAAAACAGGCTCAAAAACAGCTGAGCGTTTCTTTTTGCTGCTTTTGGGCCAATTTTTTTTTTTTTTTTACCTATAGCAAAAGCTATAGTTCAAAAAATGTCTGTTTGTAATTTGACCATTTAGGGTGCGTTCACACGCTATTACTAACAGTGGGTTGCCCGCTGCGGGAATCAAGCTGCTAGTTACGCTACCATTGATTTAAATGGGTCCACAGACAGTCAGCAATAGTGTCAGATTGGCGGACTATCCTCAGACCCATGGTAGCGTATATCGTAGCAGGTTTCCCACAGTAGGAAACTCACTGCTAGCTACTAGCGTGTGAACGCACCCTAAAGGCCAAAACATTTTGCCATTTAATGCCCAAAATATATTTTAAAATATATAACAAAAAAACCTGCAATATTTTAGGCCATAAAGACCTGTCACTTATTTTTACCGCCACAACAACTACAGTTGTAAACTGAATCTGTGTTTGAACAAGCAGCTATTTCCCCAATGGGTTCCATAGAACTTAATTGGAGAAATACAGTCTATTAACAAATTTTTGGGAAATAAAATGGCCATTTGACAGCAAAAAATAATTTAGTGAAAAAATTTATAAAAAATCGGGTACATGATCTTAAAGGAAATATATCCCATATTTTGAATTTTTAACTTTTTAAAACCAGACATTGATACAAATTGTTTTCCTTTTATCTACTTTGCTTTTCTTATTGTAGATTTTTTTAAATTCTGGTTTCTGTAAATGTTTATGGGGCAGCCATCTTGTCTGTTAACAGCATTTAGAGACATGCTTTACAGCAACCGCTTGGACTATAGAAACCTGTACTCTGGAGATGACCCATTGAATTCCATAGAGGAGTGTTGTGGGCATGCTCTGGGACCTCTGCAGAGGTCACTGTACAGGGTAGGGGAGGAAGTGATCAGTAAACATCACCTATTGTAAATGACATGAACCTGTGTTATCTGTATCTAAGCATTACTTATCATTGTGATCCCGCCTGTGATGGTAATGAGATCACTGCTAAAAAGTTTTCTCTACAGAACAGGAAGTGTCAGCTAAGTGGTAGGCCTAGTGGTCAGTATGAGAACTGCATGGTTTCATGTTTTGTTTTTTAAATATATCTAGTGACACATACAAATGTTTTAAAAAATACAAAAAATTCTTTAAAAGTAAATTCCAAGTTAAATAAAATTGATTTAAACAAGCATGTTTTGGGGCCAAGGAAGATGTATATATTTATATATAACAGTTTTATCATTGTAGATGATTTGTTTTGTGTTTTTTAAGTAAGGATGTTTCATCAAGGTTTTTGTAAATGAAATGCATGGCCCGCAGGTGAATTTATAAAGACTGGGTTGAAAAAAAAATAACCTATTATTTTCACCATGATTGTTTTGAACAACAAATTAGAAGGAAAGTGAAGGAAATACAGTATCTGACGCTTTACGTGACTTTCTGTGATCCCAGTAATGAGAAAAATCAGCCAGAAAAGCTTCATCATTATGGTAAAAAATAAAAAAAATAAAAAACCCAAGGACGTGCTGAAAAGCATATTACTGTAAAATGAGTTTTATACTGCTTTGTAAAAAATTATTCACAATATATAAATATTATTTTGTGCTATTCCCCAATTCCCCATATACATTTCAGGTTATATGGGGTAACATGATCAACACCAATTTTTATTGCCGGATTGATAAAGTGTATCAAGCTGATTGAGAAATCTGGCTTATCTGAAGACGATTAAAGGGGTACTTGGCTGCTCAGCCTTCAGAACAAAATGTTCCGAATGCTTAGAGCCGACGCCGGGGGCTCATGATGTCATGGCCCCGCCCCCTCGTGATGTCTTGGCCCACCTACTCATGTCACGAGCCCCCTGCGTCGGCTCTAAGGGGTTCGGAACATTTTGTTCCGAATGCTGAGCAGCGAAGTACCCCTTTAAGTCAAAATTTCGACCAAATAATTAGATAACTAACTGGAATTGGGCACCCAAGATTTTTTCAATTTAGACCACACAACTTTGACTAAAACCACGCACCGTATTTTACCAAAACTAAACCCCTTTTCTCGTACCTGGTGGGAAAGTGTAAAAAAAAAGTGATTGACAAAATTATTGCAGAATTCAGGTGCATTTGTAATATTATATCTGAGCCACTGTGTTTCATTGATATATGTTCATCTGTCTTGATTCTGTCTATTACATTTCTGTCTATCTGTCTATATATCTAAAAGATGTCAATCAAGGTCCCTGCAGCCACCAATTTGGGGAGGTTAGGAGCTTCCTGCATATTGTGTTATAATTAAGTTCAATATAGAATCTGTACACAGTGAGCTCTTGAGCTCCCCTAGTGGTGGCTGCAGGCAGCCAGAATTTTATAATTCAACACCATGTCCATCAGAAAAAGAGAGCTCTGTCTGCTAAAATATATATATTAGGAAATCTATGATTTCTGAATTTTGGACCATTCATTTTAAAGGGAAATGAGTCCCAGTCACATCTATTTTAGGACCGCCCTTGAAGTCCGGTTTTAAAGGGGTACTCCACTTCCCCAGTGTTTGGATCATTTTATGCTGAATGTCGGGTGCACCATGCCCCCTCACTGCAAGTCTATGGGAGGGGGTGTGGCGACCGCCATGCCCCCTCCCATAAACTTGCATTGAGGGGGCGTGGTATGACGTCATGAGGGGGTGTGGTCGTGATGTTACAACCCCCGCAGCCCGCACCCGACATTCGGAACAAAATGTTCCAAATGCTGCTGCAGTGGAGTACCCTTTTAATGTCCCCTCATCAAGAGGATGAAGAGTAAAATGTAGGGGCCATTTAGCCCCTACCCAGAGGAATCTACTTTCTTATTGAATGTATTTGAGAATCACAATTTATTTAACTGTCTACAATCTCATAGGAATAACTTATATTATCATGAATTTCATTTGCATCCCATAAATTCCTATGACACATCCAGGACAGAATTATGAATCACAAAGAATGATTACGACACATTGCCTCTGAGCGGCTGGATATAACACCATGACAAATTCGCCGGTATTTTATATGAGTCTATGAGGTCACAGGATAGTCTGAAAATAAATACAGGTCCAGCTGCACAATGGAGACATAGGAAGGTCCATTGCCTTCTGTTATCACCCAAAATCTTTATACATGACCTTCACCAGGGGGTTGTGTGTCAGCCATAACAATGAGACCAGCTCTGTCAACATGGAGGGTTCCCTGGGTAACACTATTATGAAAGCAGAAGGGTCGCTAAAAGGATGCAGAAGTAGTAGTGGCACCCAGGCCCTGGTGCCCAAGGGGGCCTAAAAGGTCCTAGTGCCTCATATTTTACATGGCAGATGGTATGACTGATAAGAATGACCATTTTGAGTTTGATTACTGATCAATATATATAAATTAAAAATAGAGATATATATGCTAATATGCTGCAGAAAAACATTATTTTCCTTTTATGAGACATTTCAGCTTGCTAACTTGCTTACCAAGAAGATGAAGACCTTGGAATGAGGCCAAGAGAAGCAAGATAGGAGGCTTAAAGTTGGAAGGAGGCTGAAAGTTGGAAGACAAAATATTTGAAGAGATATAGACTGTGTAGGAGGACAGTGAAATCCGGAATTTTTCAGTAGAAGAGTGAGAGGGCAACATAAGTGAACTTTGGCCAAGAGAGAAATGGATGCTTAAATATGCTAATATATACACAGACGCAATACTCAAATAACCAATCAAAATATAACATGAGGATTTTGACGTGATACCTAACCTCCCCTTTTTGTCAAATGTAAAAACCAATGTACTTTTGTGTAATAAGGAGAACTCCTTGGGACAGGTCCCTAGCCAGTATGCTGAGAAGGAGTTATATACCAACATCTTGTCTGGTGTTTATTTCTTGTGTTGACACTCAGCAGTATACAGCGACAGTCACTCACAATTTAAGGCCTAACCAGAAGCCATGCTTGACATGACCACTACAGGGTCATGTTACACTATGTACACATCCAATTCATGTATTCAATTTGAGGTATACCTTGAGGAACCTTATATACCTTGTATATCCTTCAAGCTTGCAACATATCCCACTGTACAGGCATACAGTTGGATATGTCTCCCATAGGGTCAAAGAAAAAACACAAAAAACATCATATGAACAGGGCCTTAGGGGTCACAATGCTAATCACAACATGATAGCTGATATACGGAACATAGGATATGGATACAGGCTATCATAATATATTTTCTTGTTATTGCAGACACAGAGACATACCAGATACAACCTGGGGGCAGACATGGTGCTGTTTTTTGGAAGAAAATATCTCAGGTTTTCTATTTCTGGATAACACCTTTAAGTGTCATACAATAATGGACATGCCTACCAAGGATCTGCGCTTGTGTTGGTGGTAAATGGCCATGTCCTGTGTCCCCCCCCCCCAAGCTGCTGGCTTGTTTTTGGGAACTGGCTACTTCTTGTTTCTGTGGCCTGCTTCTGACTACAATCCCCAGGATTCTTTGTTTCAAGGTAGGAAGTGACTTATTTCCCTCCCACACATCGGTCGCCTCACCCATTGCAGCACAGCACACCGTGACGCACAAGCTGTTGTTCTGTGCGATGATGAATGCACACACATGTGTGCCGGTAACATCACACACAACAGACACCGCAGCCAAGCCTGCTTTCCGCACCTGACTTGTGATGTATTTGTCTTGGGCCACACAGCAAGCTGGAAAAGGCTGGGACAACACTCATTTTGTAGGCTGCAGAAAATGAACTTCCAGGGATAAGAAAGGCAAAGACATTTAAAGGGGTACTCCACTGGAAAACATTTTCTTTTAAATCAACTGGGGCCAGAAAGTTAAACAGATTTGTAAATTACTTCTATTAAAAAATCCCAATCCTTCCAGTACTTATTACCTGCTGTATAACATACAGGAAGTTATTTTCTTTTTGAATTTCCTTTCTGCCTGACCACAGTGCTCTCTTCTGACACCTCTGTCTATGTCATGAACTGTCCAGAGCAGGAGCAAATCCCCATAGCAAACTTCTTTTGTTCTGGACAGTTCCTGACGTGGACAGAGGTGTCAGCAGAGAGCACTGTGGTCAGACAGAAAGGAAATTCAAAAAGAAAATAACTTCTTGTGTATTATACAGCAGCTGAGAAGTACTGGAAGGATTGGGATTTTTTTAATAGATAATAATTTGCAAATCTGTTTAACTTTCTGGCACCAGTTGATTTTAAAGAAAATGTTTTCCAATGGAGTACCCCTTAAATACCAACCACCAGACACAAGTAAGTGAAGTATATTAGTAACTAGATTAACTTTGCTGCACCTGTCTTATATTCAAAGAACCAAATATCTCAAAACAAAATGTTTTCAAATCAGCTGGTGCCAGAAATGTAAACAAATTTGTAAATTACTTCTATTTAAAAATCTTAATCCTTCCAGTACTTATCAGCTGTTGTATGCTCCAGAGGAAGTTGTGTAGTTCTTCTAGTCTGACCACAGTGCACCTCTGTCCGAGTCAGGAACTGTCCGATTTGCTATAAGGATTTGCTCCTGCTCTGGACAGTTCCTGACATGGACAGAGGTGGCAGCAGAGAGCACTGTGGTCAGTCTGGAAAGAACTACACAACGTCCTTTGTAGTATACAGGAGCTGATAAGTACTGGAAGGATTAAGATTTTTAAATAGAAGTAAATTACAAATCTGTATAACTTTCTAGATTTGAATTTTTTTTTCTTCCATCACAAAAGGGGTACTCCGGTGCTAAGACATCTTATCCCCTATCCAAAGGACAGGGGATAAGATGCCTGATCGCAGGGGTCACGCCGCACCCCGTTAGAATCAGCCCCAGGAGTGTGTCTGATTACTAGCGATAACGGGGATGGAGCATAGTGATGTCACGGCTCCGCCCCCTTGTGACGTCACGCTCTACCCTCTCAATGCAAACCTATGGAGGGGGCGTGACAGCTGTCACGCCCCCTCCATAGGCTTGCATTGAGGGGACGGCGGGACGGCGGGACCCCCACGAACTGGCATCTTATCCCCTATCCTTTGGATAGGGAATAAGATGTCTTAGCGCCGGAGTACTCCTTTAACCCACAACAGGATTCATTTGAATTTTTTTCTCTGTACCCATAGATACACCTAATGTATACTATTGTTCATATACAATCTCAGTCTACTTTTGGGTCGAAAATGTAATTCTATCACAGCCTCTGTCACAGAAGATGAAACATTAGGGGGAAAAAGGAATTAGGACAAACTGTTGACAATTTGCTGGTTTTCTAAAACAACACGATCATTCTGTCGGAGAATTTTTCCGGAACGTGCCAATTAAAATGTGACAAATTTTGAAAATTAACGTGAAAAATGTCACAAACATCACTCACATGCGCTAGATGCGCGGTGATATTCACAGGCCGGGGCTGCGTATATTCCAAAACATATGGGAGAAGCAATTTTACTGGGAAGATGTCACCGAGTGCATTTCATTATGATGCTAATATAATAGCCGTATCTATTACTATAATGATTCTGGGGAATCTATCATTCCTCACCTTCCTCCTTGTAACGTGCAACAGGGAAATATCAAGGTGTCAGTTTGCAATGGATAAAATGGAGGTGATGGGACACATATATATGTTTATTCCATTTTTCGGTATTTTAATTGCCATTATACAAACCTGTCATATCACAGGGAAAAAAAAATAACACTTCTATATGTTACTCACTAGGTCATCCAGATTCTTTACATGTCTTTTTTATGTGTCTAGCTTCTGTATTTGGCTGACAAATCCCCCCGTTCTGCTGCTCAGTCATTCTAGCATCCACTGCTCAGGAAGGGGCGTGTCCGAGGCAAGCATTGAGTCCTGTCTCACTCACCATGCATTCACTTCCTTCCTGAGTCTGCTGTGCTGGGTTTCTTCATCCAATCATTGCAGGCTGCTCTATAACTCCCTCCTCTCTGTTTTCATGCTACACTCTGACAGGACAGGAGTGAGCACAGAGGAGTGGAAAAAGATGATGCTGCAGCCGGACAGAACTTTAGTTCTATATCAGTGGTCTTCAACCTGCGGACCTCCAGATGTTTCAAAACTACAACTCACAGCATGCCCGGACAGCCATCGGCTGTCCGGGCATGCTGGGAGTTGTAGGTCTGAAACATCTGGAGGTCCGCAGGTTGAAGACTACTGTTCTATATGATATGGGGACCCCTAGTGGTCTTTTTTAACCTGTTAAGGACCCATGACATACCTGTACGTCATGAGTCCGCTCCCAATCTATAACGCGGGGCCATCTAACAACGGCCGGGACCCCATGGCTAATAGCGCGTGGCATTGATCGCGGTGCCGCGTGCTATTAACCCTTTAGACGCGCTATTTAAAGTTGAACGCTGTGTCTAAAGTGAAAGTGAAAGCATGCCGGTTAGCTCCGGGAGCTGTTCGGGATAGCCGCGGCGAAATCGCGGCATCCCGAACAGCTTACATGACAGCTGGAGGGTCCCTACCTGCCTCCTCGCTGTCCGATCGCCGAATGACTGCTCAGTGCCTGAGATCCAGGCATGAGCAGTCAAACGGCAGAATCATCAATCAGTGGTTTCTTATGAGAAACCACTGATCAATGGAAAAGATCAGTGTGTGCAGTGCTATAGGTCCCTATGGGAGCTATAACATTGCAAAAAAAAAGTGAAAAGAAAAAAGTGAATAAAGATCATTTAACCCCTTCCCTATTAAAAGTTTGAATCACCCCCCTTTTCCCATAAAAAAAAAACTGTGCTTTCCTGCATGTAGTTATGATTTTTTCCAGACGTACAACAAAATCAAACCGATATAAGTAGGATATCATTTTAATCGTATGGGCCTACAGAATGAAAATAAGGTGTCATTTTTACTGAAAAATGTACTACGTAGAAACAGAAGCCCCCAAAAGTTACAAAACTGCGTTTTTTTTTTTTTTACATTTTGTCTCACAATGATTTTTTTTCCCGTTTCGCCGTAGATTTTTGGGTAAAATGACTGATGTCATTACAAAGTAGAATTTGTGGCGCAAAAAATAAGCCATCATATGGATTTTAGGTGCAAAATTGAAAGAGTTATGATTTTCAGGTAAGGAGGAAAAAACTAAAATGCAAAAACGGAAAAACCCTGGGTCCTTAAGGGGTTAAAAGTCATGATTTCTATAAAAAAGGAGATGCATTTTTTATGAAGTTATTAGAAAAGTTCCTGTTTTGTCAAGATGTACAACATATAAAACTATTTTGATTCTGACAGTGCCCATTTAAATAAAAAAACACACACGATATCCCTCCGCATGAATTATATCCATAAAATGATATAAAAGGACATAATTTGTTTTTCTTTTCATAACTTATTTTTCATCATTCCATTTCTCATAAACTAATAATGATTTTATGTTTACGTTATTTTATTCAAATGTTTTATGTTTTGATCAAGGATCACATTAAGACACCTGAGGCCTTTGACTTGCAATACCCTTCCAGACCACATGGTGTGCTGTAAAGACATGAAATGATGAGTTTTTCTACTGTGACCTCATCAACAAAAACCATAATCAAATATTGCTCAAATTATAATGATTTTTTTTATTTATTCAAAGCACAGTATGTCATTCTAATAAAGTAAATTCTTTGCTAAATCAGACATTGTTACAGCCAGGGAAGGCCGGTGCAGATCGGCTAATGATCATTCCTATCAAAAGGGCTTTCCCATCCACAGTGAACTTATGTTGTAACCCCTGAAAGAAAAGACAATAAAATGCTTCTAAATACAAAATAATGGAGTCTGGCACTGTGGCCCCAGAACGCAGACATTTCCCAGTTTGAACGAGGCTACAGATACATTATACTAGCAATTTGAGATATTTCTTGTCCTATTTCAGCCATTGCCTTAAACCTGAGCTGCAGAATCTACCGGTAAGGACATCTGCAGTACTCCCATTGGTTGGAATGTTATAAATAAGACCTTCGGGGTGGGTGGTCAATTGTAGCCCCACCTACCAAGAACCATTTTTTAATGCAGATGTTTAATTATGTGGAATAGGGGCTTCTTGGCTCCCTTAGGTGCCAGGGCCAGACATGACTGTTGCTTCTGAGCCCTCTGTCTCCTTGTTGATGGCGATATTTCCTAATAATTGTATATTTTTGGAGGTTAGTAACTACTTTTATGGTAGAATCAGAATGAATATGATTTTCCTATTCTGACATGCCTCTGTTTTTGGATTCATTGCCGCTCACTTTTACTGCTTGTAATGTCACCTCTTGCAGTTTAATGCCAATGATCTGTGATGAACTGGAAGCAAAATAATGGTTTCTATTTTTCTGATTTATGGGTGCGGAGAATCCTGGCTGAGCAGTTTCCATGCCCCATATAACAATAGCAGTGCCTTCATTTTATCTCCCTCAGCCTTCCACAATGAGCATTCAATGTCCTACGTGCCATCACGTCAGCTTCAGTGAAATTCTAAATGAATTCATTACAACTTTATCGACATTCTCACCAGCTTTTTCCATAAACCACCACATAATTCATTGCTAACATCTGGAAAGTCTCATTTTATGGGAGAACTTCACCCTGATTGCATCTGCATTTTTTTTTTTTTTTATCGATATCTCCTTCAGTAAATAAAAAAATAAAATTAATTTGAAATATATATTTAAAGGGTCACTCTCATTAAAAAATGTTTTGCTATTGAACTCCTTATGGTAAATGAAAAATATTTCTAATATACTTTGTTTAAAAAAAATGAAGTTTTCTATGTTTTATTTGTGCTTAAAAAAGCTCAAGAGCACATTTTCCCCCATCTCATACACAGACTTTGGACCAAAGTCCGAACACAGGAAGTGCCGCCTGGAGTGCTGAGGGGGGGGGGGGGTGTCCAGCCAACAGCATTTGGCAGTTATGTGTGAGAGGAGCTATGATTGGATGAGGCTGGACACCCCCCCTCCCCCCTCCCCCCTCAGCACTCCAGGCGGCACTTCCTGTGTTCGGACTTTGGTCCAAAGTCTGTGTATGAGTTGGGGGAAAATGTGCTCTTGAGCTTTTTTAAGCACAAATAAAACATAGAAAACTTCATTTTTTTTAAACAAAGTATATTAGAAGTATTTTTTCATTTACCATAAGGAGTGCAATAGCAAAAATTAGTTTTAATGAGAGTGACCCTTTAAAGAGTACCTGTCATATCCCAATTTTTTTTTATGTTACTCAGTACCTAATCTTGATCATGTTCTTACAATTTTGTATGTGTCTAGCACCGATATTTCTCTCACAAATACCTTCTATTTGTTGCTCACTTGGTTTGTCATCCTATCCTCTGGAGGGGCATGTCCTCACTTCCTCCTTGAGTCTGCTGTGCTATGACTCTTCATCCAATCACTGCAGGCTGCTCTGTAACCCCCTCCTCTATGTTTTCATGCTGCATTCTGATAGGACAGGAGTGAGCACAAAAAAAGGGCTAGTCTCGCCCTCACTTCCTGGACTTTGTCCCAGTCTGTGCTTCAGATGCCACCTGACAAGATTATATTCTGGATGGTATGGGGACCTCTAGTGGTCTTTTTTTAAGCCATGATTTTCTATTTTTTTTAAAAAGTATTTAAACAATTTTTTATAAAGTATACTAGAAAGGTTAATGTTTTTCCAAGATCTACAACACATAAAATGTTTTTGAATCTGACAGCGACCATTTAAAAAAAAAAAATGTGGGTAATTTTTTCCTTCAAAACTTCTTTTATTCAAGTACAGGAATGTGAGTTGGAAGATTGTACAAATTAGTAAATAATTGATGGGAATAGTTTCTATATTAATTTCATTTTATTAGAGATGAACTACAATATTGGACAAGTGCGTCACTTGTTACAGCGCAAAGTAGCCACATTTTTGCAACTTTTTATTGTGGTATCAAAAGACCCCAATACCAATCGTTCATTGGCTAAAGCTGACTAGCACTGAGTGGGGTGAAAACTCACAGCAGTGCTCATTAGTTGAGCGAGTTTTCCAAAAGTTTTGGCTCGTCGGGCTTGCCGACTTTTCGGAAAGTGTTTGGCTCAGCACAACTTAACTTATATGTTGGGTGCAGCGCAACTTAACTCTTTTGTCACAGTAAACCAGTGAATCTGCTGGGCGGTACACTATGCGTCAACCCAGCAAGGAAGGCACTAATTAGAGCTTCTGAGCAGCGCTAGGTAACTCCTTGATGAGAGGGTGTTTACATTATACAGCCATCTAGCTATCTGCATAATGCATATAGTGAAGAGAGTAATACTTAAAATCTCTTCTCTGGTCTGGGCCTCTTCTTGTGTAGCCCGCCTCCAGCAGCGATGTCATTAGGGGGAAGAGCTACACAAAAAGAGGCTGGTAGTTTGTGAATGTGAATGCTAGCTGTGGGCGGTGAATTTACTGCACTACACACTAGTTTTACACAATATTTGTATTTGTGCAAACTGCCAGATGTTTTTCAATTAAGTAAATCCTGCACCTTATAAAATCATTATGTTTTGTGACCTGTCTAAATATATATCATGAGACATACCTGTGCTTAGCCCCGCCCAGTACCTTTTTGCCGCCCATTTTCTTCTGTATATATACCTGCATGGTTATAACCTCTAACACACTGATCTGAAGAAGGGGGAGGCTCCCCCGAAATGCGTAATCCTTCTGTTTTATGGTTTACTAAATAAACCGTCCAGTGTTTTGTATTACCTACATCTCTGGCTACAGTTTGTAACCCTTACCATTGGAACGAGCAGCGCCATCCAAAGGTTTCTTTTTGCTTTGCTACTATTGACTTTTTATATTGGATTTCAATCTGTTGCAAAACTATAATTCCCAGCATGCCTGAACAGCCGTTGGCTGTCCGGGCATACTGGGAGTTGTAGTATTGCAACAGCTGGAGGACCACAGTTATGAGACCACTAATATTAGAAAAATCATTTGCAAATATTCTGTTTAGTTCCCAAAAAAAAAAAAATAGAAGTGATGTAAATAACAAATAATAAGCTCGATACCAAGACCCCCACTTATCACAAGGGATGCGATAAAACACAACCCCTCACGAAGAACACTCTATACATAGAATAAATATTAGGCTCAATCATTATTGCAAGAAAAAAAAAAAGACATGTCACCATCGGGCTAAAGTGCTAAACCAAAAGTGCAAGAGCGTAAATTCAACAGCTACATAGTCCAATAAACCCATCAATATAATACAATGTGGCATAGAGTGAATGCATTAATTATTAAACCAATCCACAATAGATAATAATCGGCACTGCTACTCCGCCAATTCATCTGCCACTACGCTCCTCTGGTACAAGAACCATCCCGGTGCTCACGTATAAAGTCCAAGTCATATCCAATGGGAGAATAAAAAGAATGGAGCACTCACCCGGTCTTGAGGAACAGCAAATTTCTTTATTGCATCACAACTTCATAACGTTCCGATACATGCAACAAAGCGGACGGATGCAGAGGGGAGGGGGAGTGGGTTGGGCAACCCACTCCCCCTCCCCTCGGCATACGTTCGCTCTCCTGCATGTATAAGAACGTTATGAAGTTGTAATGCAATAAAGAAATTTGCCGTTCCTTAAGACCGGGTGAGTGCTCCATTCTTTTTATTCTCCGTTTTGGATATGCACTAATTATGAAGCCTCCAAAGATCGGATGAACATTTCCCCGTGCTTGTATGCAAGTCTAAAGTAGATACATTCAGGAGAACAATAATAGAGTGTTACGTGAATTTGGCCAAATGGAGCTCGCTCCAAGGTCCCGATGGATTTTGCTGTGTTATCACTGCTTCCTCAGGGTGAGGGGGGGGGGTAGTTTACACTAAATGTCCAGGGGTACTCCCGTGGAAACATTTTTATTTTTAAATTAACTGGTGCCAGAAAGTTAAACAGATTTGTAAATGGCTTCTATTAAAAAATCTTAATCCTTCCAGTACTTTTTAGGGGCTGTATACTACAGAGGAAATGCTTATCTTTTTAGATTTCTCTGATATCATGACCACAGTGCTCTCTGCTGACCTCTGCTGTCCATTTTAAGAACTGTCCAGAACAGGAGAAACAGTTCCTAAAATTGACAGCAGAGGTCAGCAGAGGGCACTGTGGTCATGATATCAGAGAAACATAGAAAGATAAGCATTTCCTCTGTAGTATACAGCCCCTAAAAATTACTGGAAGGATTAAGATTTTTAAATAGAAGTAATTTACAAATCTGTTTAACTTTCTGGCACCAGTTGATTTAAAAAAAAAAAAACGTTTTCCACGAGAGTACCCCTTGAAGTCTGATATAGATAGGTATCCTATGGAAGAGGTCCAATAGCCAAGACTATGTACAGTAGAGCCCCCCTCTCAGCAATCCCTAGAGAGAGGAGTTCTGCACAGTTCTACAGCAATAGAAAAGGCAACAGGACCATCCAGGATGGGGCCCAGTCTCTCTAAGGGCCCCATTGCCTAAGGCTGGGTTCACACCACATTTTGTTAAATACGGTTCCCGTATACGGCTAGGAGGATTGGGGTGGGGCTTAACTGCGGTGCCCACACTCAGCTGTATTCGGGAACCGTATTTAATGTATGTCTATGAGCCGACCGGAGCGAACCGCAGCCTCCGGTCGGCTTTGTTTTCGGCCGTATGCGGTTTCCCTACCGCAGGCAAAAATGTTGTCGACCGCCTTTTTGCCTACGGTCGGGAAACCGCATACGGCCGAAAACGAAGCCGACCGGAGACTGCGGTTCACTCCGGTCGGCTCATAGACATACATTAAATACGGTTCCCGAATACGGCTGAGTGCGGGCGCCATGATTAAGCCCCGCCCCCCTCCTCCAAGCCGTATACGGGAACCATATTTAACAAAACGTGGTGTGAACCCAACCTAAGCATGGTCTGCCACTAGGGATCATATGCTCTTGCTTCCCAGCCTCAATTCACTTCTATTTCATTTATTTTATTTTATATAATGCGTTTATGGAATAAAATATTCTCTGCAAGTATTTTCTATAATCTAACAGTAAAAAAAAAATGTAATTCACTAAAGCAAAAAAATAAATAAACACTGCACAGTATATAAACACAGCAATACCAGCCGAACGCACTTTGATCTCCATTATATATATCTCCTCCTGCTTGTGCCTCCCGCAATTGGCTGAAGACAGTCTGAATTATAGTGCCAGTTTGTCACTGGACCTCAATCACGGGAGAAGAAAGTGTACTTTATCTTCCTGTGTCACACAGTAATTTTGTCGTATCATCCTCGACTTAGAATGGAGAACACTTAATCAAAATGTCACCGGGTTGATTTTCTTGTTCTGTATTGTGTTATCTATGTATAACTTGCACATATATTGGTACGGCAGCTTGTGCAATCCAGTTCTCTTCTCTTATAATTTATCTTAGACAGATTCTCCTTCGCCGGCTGAGCGGCAAGTCGGAGAAAAAAGGGGGAATTATTGTGGAGTCTTTTCAGCTCCGCGGTACGGAGGAGAAAGAGTGATTCTATTTCCAGACTTCTATTTCTGTTCTCCATTTCTAAAGACTCAACACCAGTTAAGCCATTATACCCCACGTGATAATAATGTAGGGTGACAATGTGCAGGTTGAGTAGCCTACGTGTGTGCGTGATGCCGGGCGAAGTGCAGATTGATGTGGTTCTTCGCCCGTAAGTACCCTAAAAAGAATGTCCACCTTTTTACATTATCAATCTAAATAAATTTGACCTCTCAGGCATGATCACATGATCATTTTACAATAAAAAATAAATAAATTTTGACCACCAAATGGCCATAGACTAAAAGGGGTACTCTGCCCAGAGACCTCATATCCTCTATCCAAAGGATAGGGGATAAGATGTCTAATCGCGGGGGTTCCCATTGGCGGGACACAGCCCGCCGTCTCTGTACAGCACCTGGCATTCTAAACAGTATCTTTAGATTGCTGGGTTTGGGCAGCAGGAGATGTGACATCATGCCACGCCCCTTTGTGATGTCACTGACCCCAGCGATCTCTGTGCAGCCACCCAGCATTCTGTGCCAAGCGCTGCTCCCAAGATGTAACGTCACGGCCATGGCCTCCGCTCCAAATTAATGCCCATCTTCTCTGCCCATTGACTTTAATGTTTTTTCCGCTGTCCTGTTAACACATCGGAAATTCTGCTAGCGGAATTCCGACGCTGAATTCCTTTCCGCTTAAAGAAAGAACATGTTCATTCTTCAAGCGGAATCCGCTAGCAGAAATCAATAGAAGTCAAAGGTAAAAAAAAAAATTCCGCCCGACATCGTTTTTGCATGGAATTTGCACGGAATTGGCTGAAAGACCCTTCACTTCTTTCTCCCCCATTTCCGCATGCAATTCCGCTTGAATTCCGCACACATTCTGCGTGAATTTTAACAGAAAATTCTTTTTTCCGCACGTAAATTTTTCAGCGTGAATTCCTCTTGATTTACTCAGTGTGAATGCACCCTTAGGGTGCACGCACACCGCGTTTTTGCAATACAGTTCCTGTATCAGGTTTTTGATGAAAAGCAGATTCCTCAAAACTGGACTATACTGTATGAAAACGTGTGTACAAATTTCAACCCGTATACGGTTAAATCGTATACAGTTTGAAAAATGGTGTCCGGTTGCATCTGTTTTTTAACCCCTTCATGACCCAGCCCATTTTCACCTTCATGACCTGGGCATTTTTTGAAAATCTGACCACTGTCACTTTTAAACATTAATAACTTTGGAATGCTTTTACTTATCATTCTGATTCCGAGAATGTTTTTTCATGACATATTCTACTTTATGTTATTGGTAAAATTTCACTGATATTTGTATCCTTTCTTGGTAAAAAATCTAAAAATTTCATGAAAATTTTGAAAATTTAGCATTTTTCTAACTTTGAAAGTCTCTGCTTGAAAGGAAAATGGATATTCCAAATAAATTACATATTGATTCACATATACAATATGTCTACTTTGTGTTTGCATAAAAAAATTGACAAGTTTTTACTTTTGGAAGACACCAGAGGGCTTCAAAGTTCCGCAGCAATTTTCCAATTTTTCTCAAGATTTTCAAAATCGTAATTTTTCAGGGCCCAGTTCAGGTTGGAAGTGGATTTTAAGGGTCTTCATATTAGAAATACCCCATAAATGACCCCATTATAAAAACTGCACCCCCCAAAGTATTCAAAATGACATTCAGTAAGTGTTTTAACCCTTTAGGTGTTTCACAGGAATAGCAGCAAAGTGAAGGAGAAAATTCTAAATCTTCATTTTTTACACTCGCATTTTCTTGTAGACCCAATTTTCGAATTTTTACAAGGGGTAAAAGGAGAGAAATCACCGTAAAATTTGTAACCCAATTTCTCTCGAGTAAGGAAATACCTCATATGCGTATGTAAAGTGTTCGGCGGGCGCAGTAGAGGGCTCAGAAGGGAAGGAGCGACAGTGGGATTTTGGAGAGTGAGTTTTTCTGAAAGGGTTTTTGGGGGGCATGTCCCATTTAGGAAGCCCCTATGGTGCCAGAACAGTGGACCCCCCCACATGTGACCCCATTTTGGAAACTACACCCCTCATGGAATTTAATAAGGGGTGCAGTGAGCATTTACACCCCACTGGCGTTTGACAGATATTTGAAACGGTGGACTGTGCAAATGAAAAAATTTATTTTTCATTTTCACAGACCACTGTTCCAAAAATCTGTCATACACCAGTGGGGTGTAAATGCTCACTGCACCCCTTATTAAATTCCGTGAGGGGTGTAGTTTCCAAAATGGGGTCACATATGGATATTTATTGTTTTGCGTTTGTCAGAACCGCTGTAACAATCAGCCACCCCTGTGCAAATCACCTCAAATGTACATGGTGCACTCTCCCTTCTGGGCCTTGTTGTGCGCCCCCAGAGCACTTTGCGCCCACATATGGGGTATCTCCGTACTCAGGAGAAATTGCGTTACAAATTTTTTCCCTTTTACCTCTTGTGAAAATGAAAAGTATAGGGCAACACCAGCATGTCAGTGTAAAAAATTTATTTTTTTACACTAACATGCTGGTGTAGACCCCAACTTCACCTTTTCATAAGGGGTTAAAGAAGAAAAAGCCCCCCAAAATTTGTAAGGCAATTTCTCCCGAGTACGGCGATACCCCATATGTGTCCCAAAACTGTTGCCCTGAAATACGACAGGGCTCCAAAGTGAGAGAGCGCCATGCGCATTTGAGGCCTGAATTAGGGATTTGCATAGGGGTATTCTATGCCAATGATTCACAAACAGGGTGCCTCCAGCTGTTGCAAAACTCCCAGCATGCCTGGACAGTCAATGGCTGTCCGGCAATACTGGGAGTTATTATTTTGCAACAGCTGGAGGCTCCGTTTTGGAAACAGTAGCGTACCAGACATTTTTCATTTTTTGGGGAGGGGGGGCTGTGTAGGGGTATGTGTATATGTAGTGTTTTTTACTTTTTATTTTAGGTTAGTGTTAGTGTAGTGTAGTGTTTTTAGGGTACAGTCACATGGGCAGAGGTTCACAGCAAGTTTGCCGCTGGAAGTTTGAGCTGCAGCGCAAAATTTGCGCCATCTCAAACTTGCAGCACTCACTGTAAACCTCCGCCCATGTGAGTGTACCCTGTACATTCACATTGGGGGGGGGGGGGGCAAACATCCAGCTGTTGCAAACTCCGAGCATGCCCTTTGGCTGTCCGTGCATGCTGGGAGTTGTAGTTTTGCAACAGCTGGAGGAACGCTGGTTTGGAAACACTAAGTTAAGTAATAAACTTTCAAGTGTTTTGCAACCAAACTTAGTGTTTCCAAACCAGTGTGCCTCCAGCTGTTGCAAAACTACAACTCCCAGCATGCATGGTCTGTCAGTGCATGCTGGGAGTTATAGTTTTGCAACAATTGCAACAGCTGGAGGCACTGAGGTAGGAAACGGACAATGTTTCCCAACTAGTGTGCCTCCAGTTGTTGCAAAACTACAACTCCCAGCATGCCCAGACTGCCCAGGCATGCTGGAAGTTGTAGTTCGGCAATATCTGAAGGATCAGATGTTGCCGAACTACAACTTCCAGCATGCTTGGGCAGTCTGGGCATGCTGGGAGTTGTAGTTTTGCAACATCTGGAGGTCCACAGTTTGGAGACCACTGTATAATGGTCTCCAATCTGTGCTCTTCCAGATGTTAGAGAACTACAACTCCCAGCATGCCTGGACAGACTGAGCATGCTGAGATTTGTAGTTTTGCAACATCTGGAAGAGCACAGATTGGAGACCATTATACAGTGGTCTCCAAACTGTGGACCTCCAGATGTTGCAAAACTACAACTCCCAGCATGCCCAGAAAGCCAAAGGCTGTCTGGGCATGCTGGGAGTTGCAGTTTTGAAACTCCCAGAGGCAGCAGTGAGATCGCTTTACGGCGATCTCACTGCTGCCAATGAAGATGCCGCACTGCTGCCGGAAACTCACCTCCGGGACGCAGCGCAGCCAGGACCGCATGGAGGACGCCGGGACCGCCGGGACCGCTCGGGACACCGCTCGGACGGGTAAGTGACGCCGGGGGACGGGTCAGGGACACTTAGCAGAGCGGTGTGTGTACAGATCCCCGTGATCGGAACTCACACACCGCGCTGCTAAGTATTTTCATAGCGAAACGCTGCTATCAGCTTGTCAGATTTGACCAGCTGATAGCAGCGATCGCTGGGGGGGGTGGGGGATGAAACCCCCCATGGTCGCACGGTAAGATGGCTGGCTATCAGTGATAGCCACCATCTTTCCGGGCGCTGCGGGGTGCCGCGAGTAGTGGCAGTAATGTTCATGACGTACCTGTATGTCATGGGTCGGGAACACCTTGCCACCCATGACGTACAGGTATGTCATAGGTCGGGAAGGGGTTAAGGAAAAAACATAAACGTTTTTAACTTTTCACTCCATTTCGAATAAAGTTTCACTTGTTTGATTGAAATTCCAAGAAAAAAAAAATGAAAGTAAAAAACCGTATGGTGCAAAGCAGATAGAACCATTCGCACATACAGTTCTGTACGGTTCCCATTGACTCCCATGTTTTAAAAAAAAAAAAAACTTATACAGTTTAACACTGTTTTTCACCCGGACCAAAAAAGATGGTAGGCTACAGTTTTGGGTAGGGGTAAAAAAACGGACAAAACTGTATAAGATGCAAAACGGATTAAACCGGATGATGCACCCTCACATCATACTTTTGGAAATTTTAGGACATCCCATTCTACATCCATAGAAAATGATATGGAGTTGGTTTCCCCTTTGCAGAGATAGCAGCTTCGACTCATATGTAAAGACCTTCTACAAGATTTTGAAGGTGTCTTTCTTTGTGAATTTCTGACCATTTATCCAGAAAGGTCAGACAGCGATGTTGGACAGAAAGGCTTGGCTCACAATCATCCGAAAGGTGTCCGATGGCATTGAGGTCAAGGCGGTCAGTCAAGTTCTTCTACATCAGACTCCACCAACCATGACTTTATGGAGCTTACAATGTGCACTAGGGCACCGTCATGGTGGTGCCGAACCCAAACTGTTCCCACAAAGTTGAAAGGCTCCTCCACCAAACTTTAAAGGGGTAGCGTTCTGAGCATTTTGTTCAGAACGCTCGGAGCCAGAGGCCGTGATTGTAACGTCACAGCTATGCCCCTCGTGACGTCACGCCAAGCCCCCTCCATTCGTGTCTATGGGAGGGGGCGTGTCGGCTGACACGCCCCCTCACATAGACATGAATGGAGGGGGTGATGTGATGTCACGAGGGGGCATGGCCGTGACATCCCAACCACTGCCGCAGGAACCCAGCATGCCGGGTGCTGCGGGAGATAGGGGGACCCAGCAGCAGGACCCCCGTGATCAGACATCTTATCCTCTATCCTTTGGATAGGGGATAAGATGTCTAGCAGCAGAGTACCCCTTTAAAGCTGGCGCAATGCAGTCAGACAGGAAATGTTCTCCTGACATTCCCCAAACTCATCTATCTAGAAGGTAAGGAACTGGCACTACAACAAGGATGGCCATGCGTCTTTTCCATGTGAACTATGTCCATGTGCAACACTGCGGTGGCGCTCTGCACAATATACCGTTAATACAAATCCAAATAAAAGCTGAAATGAAATACACGCGGCACTCACCAATCGGGAAACTGTTTTGATTTTAGTGCTGACTTGAGAAAGTAGGCGTGGATGCACGAAACAGCTGTCCCGGGAGCACCCTATTGTCCGCCACTGCTACCTGTATCGATGTGCATTGTTTTGAAATAAAGAAGCTTTCACGAATGATGAGTGCCACATGTATTTCTTCACTCAGACTCATAGAAGTGCGTTCCGTCAATTCAAAAAACACATTTTTACCACTCCAGAGTCCAGTGGTGGTGACTTCAGACCACTCCATCACATTGTGCTTGATGACGTACAGCTGGCATGCAGCTGTTTGCCCGTGGAAACCAATGCCATGACGTTCCCGGTAGGCAAAGTTTTTGTGTTGAACTTACTCCCAGATGAGGTTTGGTCTCTGCAGTTATGGAGTCATCACAGCATTGACAACTTTTATGCCCAGTGCTCCTCAGCAATCCCTGACACCGTTTTCTAACTACGTGGTCTCAACTTTTAAAGGGGTACTCCACCCCTAGACATCTTATCCTCTATCCAAAGGATAGGGGATAAGATGTCTGATCGCGGGGGTCCTGCCGCTGGGGACCCCTGCAATATAGCATGCGGCACCCACCTGTTACTGCTCCGGAAGCGCTGGAGGGTCTGGCTCCCGACCACGGGAACGGAAGATCGTGACGTCATGACTCCGCCCCCATGTGACATCACACCCCGCCCCCTCAATGCAAGTCTATGGGAGGGGGCGTGACAGGTGGGTGCCACATGCTATATAGCGGGGGTCCCCAGCGGCGGGAGCCCCGCGATCCGACATCTTATCCCCTATCCTTTGGATAGGGGATAAGATGTCTAGGGGTGGAGTACCCCTTTAAGGCTAACTTGCTGTGGTTCCTAATTCTTCCACTTCTTAAAGGGGTACTCTGGTGAATTTTTTTTATTTATTTTTTAATCAACTGGTGCCAGAAAGTGAAACAGATTTGTAAATTATTTCTATTTAATAATCTTAATCCTTCCAGTACTTATCAGCTGATGTATACTAAAGAGGAAGTTCTTTTCTTTTTGTTTTTTTTTTTTCTTTGTCTGAACACAGTGCTCTCTTCTGACACCTCTGTCCATTTCAGGAGAAAATCCCCATAGCAAACCTCTCCTGCTCTGGACAGTTTCTGACACGGACAGAGGTGGCAGCAGAGAGCAGAGAGTGGTCAGACAGAAAAGAACTACACAACTTCCTGTGGAGTATACAGCGGCTGATAAGTACTGGAAGGATGATTTATTTTTACATAGAAGTAATTTACAAATCCGTTTAACTTTCTGGCACCAGTTGATAAAAAAAAAAAAAAAAAAAAAATCCTCCGGAGTACTCCTTTAATAATACCACTCAATCAACGTAGCTTTATCCTGTCATGGCTCCTTTCCATGGGCATGGACCAGTGTTTCCCAACCAGGGTGCCTCCAGCTGTTGCACAACTACAACTCTCAGCATTCCCGGACAGTTGTAGTTTTGCAGCAGCTGGAGGCACACTGGTTGGGAAACACTGGCATAGACCATCAGGGACCCCCCTAATGTCAGCCCTGCTGCTCAATATTATCACAAGCAACAAGGAGCGGAGGCAACAAGCTATCCATATGTCAGGGTTATACAAAAAATAAATAAAGGGAACACTTACACAACACAATGTAACTCCAATCAATGACACTTCTGTGAAATCATAAAAAACAGAGAAAGGGGGCTCAATCCAAAATTAAATAATAAATTGAGTGCTACTCAGTGATAAAAAACAACAATTTTTCTTAAAGAGAAAGCAACACGGAAGCATAGTAGCACACCAGTATATAGGGGAAGATTTATCAAAACCTGTGCAGAGGAAAAGTTGCTAAGTTGCCCATAGCAACCAATCAGATCGCTTCTTTCATTTTTTAAAAGACCTGGGAAAAATGAAAGAAGCGATCTGATTGGTTGCTATGGGCAACTGGGCAACTTTGCCTCTGCACAGGTTTTGATAAATCTCCCCCATATAGTCTATATAATCTTTATTGCACAAAAAAATCCTGTATACAAACAGTAAACATGTGACAAAGGACATGCTAAAAACTATAAAAAAAATATGGCTCACAAGAGCCTAAAGCACAACCCAGGAGAGGGGCCAAGAACCCCCTCGCCTGAAGGTTGGCACCCGTCCTCAGAACAATATATATATGTATACCGTATTTTTCGCCGTATAAGACGCACTTTTTCTTATCCCAAAACTGGGTGCGGAAAAGTTGGTCCATCTTATAGGGCAAATACACATTAAAATCCTGTCCTATCGGGTCGGTCCCTGTGGCCATCAATGGCTGGGACCCGCGGCTAATACAGGACATCACTGATCGCGGTGATGCCCTGTATTAACCCTTCAGACGCGGCGATCAAAGCTGACCGCCACGTCTGAAGCGAAAGTGACACTAACCCGGCTGCTCAGTCGGGCTGTTCGGGACCGCCGCGGTGAAATCGCGGCGTCCCGAGCAGCTTACAGAGCACCGGGAGGGACCTTACCTGCCTCCTCGGTGTCTGATCGGCGAATGACTGTTCCGTGCTGGGATCCCCTGCATGGCCGACGCTCTCCTTCGTCGTCATCACGCCGTCCCATCATCAAATAGGAGTGGTGCGTAGCGGCGTGCGTAGCGGCGTGATGGCGGCGACGGAGAGCGAGGATACCGGGCAGCAGAGACGTACCGGAGCGACGGGGACACCCCAGGGACGCGGCGACAGCGATGGAGGGTGACATCCAGGGCAGTGGTGACGAGCAGTGACGGGTCCGGAGCGGCAGGGACACATGAGTATTACCTCCTATACCGGTGGTCTTCAACCTGCGGACCTCCAGATGTTCCAAAACTACAACTCCTGGCATGCCTGGACAGCCAACGGCTCAGGTAGGGCAGCTCATCCAGGATGGCACATCAATGTGAGCTGTGGCAAGAAGATTTGCTGTGTATGTCAGTGTAGTGTCCAGAGCATGGAGGCGCTACCAGGAGACAGGCCAGTACATCAGGAGACGTGGAGGAGGCCGTAGGAGGGCAACAACCCAGCAGCAGGACCGCTACCTCCACCTTTGTGCAAAGAGGAGCAGGAGGAGCACTTCCAGAGCCCTGCAAAATGACCTCCAGCAGGCCACAAATGTGCATGTGTCCACTCAAATGGTCAGAAACAGACTCCATGAGGGTGGTATGAGGGCCCAATGTTCACAGGTGGGGGTTGTGCTTACAGCCCAACACCGTGCAGGACATTTGGCATTTGCCAGAGAACATCAAGATTGGCAAATTTACTCTTCACAGATGAAAGCAGGTTCACATGTGACAGACGTGACAGAGTCTGGAGACGCCGCGGAGAACGTTCTGCTGCCTGCAACATCCTCCAGCATGACCGGTTTGGCGGTGGGTCAGTAATGGTGTGGGGTGGCCTTTCTTTAGGGGGCTGCACAGCCCTCCATGTGCTTGCCAGAGGTAGCCTGACTGCCATTAGGTACCGAGATGAGATCCTCAGACCCCTTGTGAGACCATATGCTGGTGCGGTTGGCCCTGGATTCCTACTACTCTAAGACAATGCTAGACCTCATGTGGCTGGAGTGTGTCAGCAGTTCCTACAAGAGGAAGGCATTGATGCTATGGACTGGCCGCCCGTTCCTCAAACCTGAATCCGATTGAGCACATCTGGGGCATCTCGCTCCATCCACCACAGACTGTCCAGGAGTTGGCGGATGCTTTAGTCCAGGTCTGGGAGGACATCCCTCAGGAGACCATCCTCCACCTCATCAGGATCATGCCCAGGTGTTGTAGGGAGGTCATACGGGCACGTGGAGGCCACACACACTACTGAGCCTCATTGTGACTTGTTTTAAGGACATTACATAAAGTTGGATCAGCCTGTAGTGGGGTTTTCCACTATAATTTTGAGTGTGACTCCATATCCAGACCTCCATGGGGTGATACATTTGATTTCCACTGATAATTTTTGTGTGATTTTGTTGTCAGCGAATTCAACTATGTAAAGAGGAAAGTATTTCATACGATTAGTTCATTCAGATCTAGGATGTGTTATCTTAGTGTTCCCTTTAGTTTTTTCAGCAGTGTATAACAATTCAAAGCCTGTTTTTTTTTTTCTCTACCCAGCTTAGTTAGTTATGAAGTGTAAAGCGTTTGACAGGCATTGTGGGATTTCTGCCAAACTCGTTCCCTTCAATGTCAAAAAAATAAAAAAATAAAAAGAGCCTGCGCGTGTACGGGGAAAAAAAACGTTGAAAAAACAGGCGACTGCAAATACGTTTGGATCGCAGTTTTCATTGATGTGTTTTGTCTCGGCAAATCACTTTACCCTTGAGAGATACTTGAAAGCCCCGCAGTGACGGCTTGTATGTGTATGTGACCTGCGAAAACACCGAAAGGCTTTCCCTTTAAATTGCTGCCTGCGAATCAAAAAAAGCAATATGTTACTGAGCTCGCCGACATGGAGAGGATGCCGGTGGTTACATCTCTCTGGGAAGGGGGTTTTATATATATATATATATATATATATATATATATATATATATATATATATCTTCTGTTGCTATATATATATATATATATATATATATATATATATATATATTATTTTCTTTTATTTTTTTTTAAATATAACATATTTATATTTTACATATAACTTATTTTATGAGGCAAAGAAAATATTCCACTATTTTCGTTCATCTGATGCCTTAAAAAAATGGCAAATTTGCAACATATACAGTTAATATATATACACCACTGTAACGCTGAGCGCTCTGGGCCCCGCTTCCCCTCCGAAGCGTTCGCAGCGTTACTCTCCCGCTTGCAGCGCCCCGGTCAGCGAGTCTGGCCGGGAGCGCTGCTCTGTGTCCCTCGGCGGGGATGCGATCCCCCGTGGCGGGACGTGCCCGCCTGCGGGTCGCATCCCCTGTCACTCACCGACCCCGTCCTTATGCTCAGTCCCGGCGCGCGCGGACCCGCTCTCTAGGGCGCGCGCGCCGGGTCTCTCAGATTTAAAGAGCCAGTGCACCATTAATTGGTGCCTGGCCCAATTAGTTCCAAGCACTCCCCACACCATAAAAACCCACTTCCCCTTCCTGTCCCTGCCGGATCTTGTTGCCTTGTGCCCTGAGAAAGCGTTTCTGTGTGTTCCATTGCCTGTGTATCCAGACCCTTGCAGTTGCCCCTGACTACGAACCGTTGCTGCCTCCCCAAACCTTCTACTATGTCCGACCTTGCTCTTGCCTTGTCCTTGTGTAACGCTCCTGTCTCAGCTGTCAGTGAGGTTGAGTCGCTATCGGGTGGAACGACCTGGGGTTACCTGCCGCTGCAAGTCCATCCCGCTTTGCGACGGGCTCTGGTGAAAACTAGTAACCCCTTAGATTCCGTTCCCCTGGTATGGCCCACGTCATCACCTCACTGACACAGAGGATCCACCACCCGTGTCCTCCCCGCATACCAGTCCGGATCCTGACAACCACTACTGGACTCATAACTACACGTTTTTCTTTACCTTTACTTTTGGCTCAAAATATTCCCAAATTACTATCTTCATATAAAAAAACATGATTTTACCAAACTCTATTAGGAGTTGTTTATTGTCTACAGGAGAATTTTATAAAAAAACAAAAAAACAGAACAAAAAAAACCTGGTGTTTCTCATGCTGATCTTACGTAAAATAAAACACTGGAGTGGGATGCACCAAATTAATTAAGGAGCACGCACCCCTTATAGGGGTACCCTGGGGGAACTAAATCCATAGCCTATCCTTTCAACTCTCATCAACCTATTTAATTGCCTAAATATCATTAATTAGCTATATAGAGCAGTTTCCCCTCTTTGGTTGTCACTAACATGGATGAAGTAAGGTAATGAAATCCTCCAGTCATTCACTCTGTCACTGTCCAAAATCCTTTAACTTCTTAAAGGGGCACATTCACAGTCAAAAACTTTTTATATATTGGTAAATATACATCTTGGCAAAACATTAACCTTTCTGATTTTCTGATTTTCTTAAAGAAAAGACCACTAGGGGTCCCCATACCATCTAGAACACAATCCTATCAGCTTGCAGCAGCATCTTGGTCCCAGTTGAAGCACAGGCTGGGACAAAGTCCAAGAAGTGAGGGAGGGACTAGCACTCCTCTGTGCTCACTCCTGTCCTACCAGACTGCAGCATGAAAACAGAGAGGAGGGGGTTACAGGGCAGCCTCCAGCAATTAAATGAAGAGACCCAGCACAGCACAGGAGACTCAGGGAGGAAGTGAATGCAGGGTGAGTGAGGGCGGGCTTAGTGCTTGCCTCAGACACGCCCCTTCCTGAGCAGTAGATGTCAGAATTAGTGAGCAGCGGAACAGAGGGATTTGTGAGCCAAATACAGAAGATAGACACATAGAAAAGACATGCTAAGCATCTGCATGACCTAGTGAGTAACATAAATAAATATTTTTTTTTTATGTGATACAACAGGTACACTTTAAGGATTCAGAACATTTTGTTTTGTTTTCTCTCCTTGCCTTTCAGGTGACCTAACTCTTTTATTGTACTTTGTAATGACACCTTTCATTTTACAATAAAATGTACAACAAGTAAATGAGAGTAACCAAAAAAATATCTGTAGAAGGAAATGAAAAGAAAAACAAAACACAATTTTTATGTATTTTTATGCAGGGCACTTTACAGTAAAACTGACACAGTATCTTACTGTGTGGGTGAATACAATTAAAATGATTCTCATGTTTACATGCTTTTTCTATTATTGTACTACTACAAAATCCATTAAATATTTGACCTTTTCTGGCCCCAGTGATCTGCGGTTTTTATTGGTCCCACATTTGCCTATGTGTGACTTTTTAATCATTTACCGTATTTTTCGCCTTATAAGACGCACTTTTTCTTCCCCAAAACTGGGGGGAAAAAGTCGGTGCATCTTATACGGCGAATACACCCCTATCACGGCGGTCCCTGCGGCCATCAACGGCCGGGACCCGCGGCTAATACAGGACATCACCGATCGCGGTGATGCCCTGTATTAACCCTTCAGACGCGGCGATCAAAGCTGACCGCCGCGTCTGAAGGGAAAGTGACACTAACCCGGCTGTTCAGTCGGGCTGTTCGGGTCCGCCGCTGAATAGCCGAGTTAGTGCTTACAGGACACCTCGGTGTCTTCTCCGTTCATGGATCCCCTGTATATCCGGTGCTCTCCTTCCTCGTCATCACGTCGTCGCGTACGTGTGTTGGCGTGCGTAATGACGTGATGGCGGCGACTGAGAGCGAGGATACCCGGCCGGCAGCAGAGACGTTCCTGAGCGACGGGGACACGGCGACAGCGATGGAGCGACATCCAGGGCAGCGGTGACGGGTCCGGAGCGGCGGGGACACATGAGTACTACCTCCTATGAAGTGGTCTTCAATCTGCGGACCTCCAGATGTTGCAAAACTACAACTCCCAGCATGCCCAGGCATGCTGGGAGTTGTAGTTTTGCAACATCTGGAGGTCCTCAGGTTGAAGACCACTATTGGGTTCAAAATCTTTATTTTTTTCGATTTTGCACCTATAAATTGGGTGCGTCTTATACGCCGGTGCGTCCTATAGGGCGAAAAATACAGTATTTCATTTTTTCTGGAATGTGATGTGAACAAATATTAGCAATTTTGGACTTGTACATTTAGGTCATTGATCGTATAGGATCATTACCATAATATTTTATTAGTTCAGCCATCTTCTCACACCTCCCTGCCACTCATTGTACAGGAGCAGCAAAGAAACAAGTCTGAAATTAATTTAAAAAGATGTGGATTCTAAAAAAATCTAAAGTCTTTGTTTAATTCAGACCGGATCCAATTCGCACCCGAAATTATCTCTTATCTCTACTGATAACTCGTTGTTGTAATTATCCCTTACCAGGGGTAAAGTTCTGATAATAAGTGTAGGAAATTATACAAGATTTCCACTTAAAGGGATACTCTGCTACTAGACATGTTATACCCTATCCAAAGAATGAGGGATAACATGTCTGATCACAAGGGTCCGGTCACTAGGGACCATCGCAATCTCCGTTGCAGCACCTCATTTATCCGGTGCACGGAGCGAACTTTGCTCCATGCCGGATGACTGGCGACCACAGCCTCCATGCTCCCTCCATTCATGTCTATGGGAGGAGGAATGATGGCTGTTTACTAGCTGTCATCCCCCCCCCCCCCCCCCCCCGTAGACATGAATGGAGGGGGCGTGGTGTGACGTCACGATCATGGAAGCCCCAGGCTTCCGTGACCATAATGCTATGGATAAGGGATAACATGTCTAGGGGTGGAGTACCCCTTTAAAGGCTGTTCCTGCTGTGAAAAAAGTGCAGGAACTCCATTCCCATGCCTAAGCCCTGCCCCTTACAACACCATTGCATCCTTTTGTTTTTCTATGGCTAATTCTAAATGTCTGTGGTAAAAATGGAATATGGCCTTGAAAAAACTGCACATAAATCCTCAGCCTACCCCAAATGCCCCCCCCAACCCAACACCACCACAACCCCCCCCCCCCCCCCCCCCGTCACAGCCTGAGTCACAGATCGATTCAAAGGGCCATTTTCTGACCAATTCCAGATATAAAAATGGCATTAATCATAGGTATTTAATTTTGTACAGAATGTAAGGGGAAAGATATCAGAGCTTTCAGGAACATTATCCCGGAACAATAGCGCCAGGCCTTTCTCAGCTTGTCCTGGGCAATGAAAAAAAAAATCTATAGCTATTTATCGCACAATGGTGGAAAATGCTGCACTTGTCAGGTAGAAAGTCTGGGAAATTAAAGAGAAATATTTGCCCTTTTATTTTTGTAAAATTATATGTAACAAGATATTCGCAGCCCATGGCGTGTGATTAGCCCGTACAGCCAGAGCAGATAATGAATGGGAACCTTTTAGGTTAAGCACAATGGCTCTGATATGAGGCTAAATGTACATTTTCTCCCAATACATTAAATTACAGGACTATAATATATATGTAATTTTTTCCAGGAAGCTGATAGGGTTTCATGTAAATTTTCTCTGATTTATCCTTGAAATTCTAGTTTTAAGTGCTTTGAGTTTACAGTCGGTGTAAGAGTAATGATAGAGGCGATTGCTGTATAGAGGGACAAGGAGGTGTGGGATGAACATGGTCTGTCTCTCATGTACAGTCCATTAATCATATCTACGGGGGCACGGAGAACATATGGCTAAGACCAATGTAATGCTCAGGTGTAAAAGCTGGATAATGGATGAGAAAATTATAAGGGGTCGGTGACTTTTGGCCCAAAGAGAACGTACAATTAGCGGCCTATGGTAATTACAACTAGATGTATAGTTACGGTAAGAAATTGGAAGAAAATGGAAGACTAAAATTAATTGGCGATAAAAGTGACCCAAAAAGATGTCCTAGTGTGTGACAAATTCAGATGAACCCAACATGATCACATTTTTTCATCCATTTTATGGCAAATAGTCACTATAATGCTCTCCATTTGCGCCATTAGATCCATGATTTGACTGGAACTTGCAGGCAAAATAAGGACACAAAATAAGTCCAATTTATGCCCAATGGCCAAAATCATATTTTGGGTAAGTATCACTCCTAAGTAGAGATGATCAAAATTCATGAAGTTTTTTTCAGGAGGATTTGCTTCCCATTGTTGACCCAATTGGGAGTCAACAGCCAATTCCCATCTGGCCACACACTTATTAGTTTGGGTGCAAACCCAACCCAGCCAATCTACCATTGAGTGTAAACAGAGATGTATAGAGCATTTCCTCTAACCGCTGGGCCAGTGTACAGGGATAGCGACCCTTACCTTTGATTGTAGTGCAAGCTCCTGCACTACCCATGCTTTTGGCATAAGGGACCACAGAAAGTAAATACAGGAGCAGGTACTCCTGTCAAAGAAAGGAGTCCCTGTGCCTAAATGAGTGGCTGCACAACTCATACCCTATTATTTTGTGTATACAGTATATACATCATCTGAACTCTATGTACCCCTAGGCTAGGGAGAAGTGAATGATACACCACTAAATCAAAAGTAGCAACAAACACCCCCAAAACCCCCACAGGTAAAACTTAGATTTTATTGTTGTAGATAAAATGCTGAGTGGAAAAGTGATCTGAATTAAACATATGAAATGCTAAAATAACATTTGCATACACCAGAAGTTCAGGGACGGGAGATAAAATAACAAGGGCTCCTCTAAGCTCAGAGGAGCAGCGATGGCTCCGTTTCACGGCAATCCTGCTTGGTCACACCTCCTGGCGTGACCAAGCGGGATTGACGCAAAACTGAGTTTTCGCCGCTCCTCCAAAATACACTTGAACTTCAATTATTTCTACAACATCTTAACATTCAATTGAATTCATTCAATACAGACAACATTGGCAGTGATTATGGCTTCTTCAGGATCCTAGGTGGTGGAGCTTTACACATAGCTACTCTATGGTATTGTGCCCACCCCCTCAGTCTCTGTACTAAACACAACACAGTGTATACATTTTGACTGGAAAGTTCCTTTAAAGGGGCACTCAGCCCTTAGACATCCTATCCCCTATCCAAAGGATAGGGGATAAGATGTCTGATTGTGGGGGGTCCCGCCGCTGGGGACCCCCATGATCTCGGCTGTGGCACCCTAGACATCCGGTGCACGGACCAAACTTTGGTCCCATTGACATCACGGTAATGCCCCACTCATGACGTCACGGCCATGCCCCCTCAATGCAAGTCAATGGGAGGGGGCGTGATGGCTGTCACGCCCCCTCCCATAGACATTCATTGAGGGGGTGTAGTCATGAAGTCACAAGCGGGGCTTTACCGTGAAGTTACGAGCCGGGTACAGCACGGAGATTGCGGAGGTCCTCAGCGGCGGGACCCCGCAATCAGACATCTTATCCCCTATGCTTTGTATAGGGGATAAGATGTCTAGGAGCGGAATACCCCTTTGATGTGAAAATGTTATTCCTCTTTAATTCCTAAGCAATTTCTATATGGATAATTTTACAATATGGCCAAGAGAAATAGCAAATGCGCACTATGTATTACGGAAAGAACATCAGGTGCCGGGATAGTTAGGTTTCCTTTGTGAAGTTAAAAAACGTTAGACAACTAGACCAGATTCCACGAAATAAGAGTGTAATTTTATGCTGCGCGGCTTGTGATTTGCCTTTCTGTGAAAACATCTTATAGTGTAATCAAAGGCAAACAAATGCAAATGGCCATACAATTTAATAGAAAAACATGGAGAGCACGGCAAAACAAAGCGACGTAAAGAGCGGCTTTCCAGAGAGGACCAGATTACCGATTCTACTGATAACACATCTGATTAATAATACATGAGCACCGCCAGTCAATAGAGTTAAAAGGGCTTTAGAAAGGAAGAGATGCGTGTTAGGCAGAAATCCCTCCTCATTTGCATGTATTCAAAATGCTGCTTTACGAGATAATAAGGGTCATTTATGAACGGTAAAAGGGCCGAGCTGAAGGGAAAACATTATTGGCGCATAATTGTATCTGGTTCTCCAGCAAATCGAAAGATCCCAGCATTTATAGGATTCGAGAAGATTACGCAAGCTGGAGAGATGGCGCTGGATCAAGTAGCTTTCTTTAGGCCTTTGTGCACCTTGGTGTTTCTTTGCTTTGGACCATCACTGGGCATCGGAAGAATGCCTTGATAATGGACGGATCACAAAGAAGGCCAGTGCCACCTCACAATGCCCATTCACAATGCCCATTCACATAAATGGGTTGTCTGGGTAATGCAGGACAGGATCGGTCCTCCAGAGTGAGAGACACTCTTTATAACTGGTCTTTACATTGACAAAGAGATAAGTGTCTATAAATATAACAATGCCGTCACCCACGTATTATACAAGAGAAAATTAACCTTAAAGGGATACTCCGCTGGAAAGCATTTTTCTTAAATCAACTGGTGCCAGAAAGTTAAACAGATCTGTAAATTACTTCTATTTAAAAATCTTAATTAACTTAAATTTTACTAAAATATTCGTATTTGTTTGAATCCGAATTTTTGGTGATTTGCTTCAGGCAAATCTAGTACTGGAGCAGGGACCCCTGTCAAAGATAAAAGACCCTGTTAATGTACTTACTGAGCAGCCAGACATAAGCTGTACGCCTGGTAGCTCAGTCTCTAACCACAACTCCTGTGCAGAATGTACCTTAACTTTACCTCATGTAGCTTTGATGGTGTGCTGGCATAGGGCACCACAGAAACTAGGTAGAGATTAAGAATTTCTGTCATTTTGACAGGAGTCCCTGCTCCTTTACACTAAACAGCAATTCAATGCAATGTTTACTTCATTAACACTTAACTCCTTATACTCCATGGGCAAGGTGTTCTGCACCTCGCCCAAGGAATGTAGGGCTGAATCTGAATCAGCATCAAATCAGAAAGGACTTGAGTCACGTAAAACAAATCTTGGGAGGTTTGCTCATCCGAAGCCCAAAGTGATGGTTGTAGCATTCACTACCATCATAGGATCAAGGAGATTATTCAAATGCCATATTTGGAGTTGTAAAGGAATTATTTCCCCCAGTATGGGACAATTGGCATCAACCTTATAAGGGTTTTTTGCCTTCTTCTGGATCAACACAATAGGGAGGGACACATTAGGGATATAGGCAAAACTTGACGGACTTTGGTCCTTTTTCAACCTTACGAACCATATTACTATATAGAATGAATTTGATATAGGGAATACCAGAATATTGTCTCAGGACATCGGTAAGGTTAGTGATGAGAAACCAGGACACTGGTATGGCACAATATATATAACACCAGTATGGCACAATATATATAACACCAGTATGACACAATATATATATATAACACCAGTATGGCACAATATATATATAACACCAGTATGGTACAATATATATATAACACCAGTATGGCACAATATATATATAACACCAGTATGGCACAATATATATATAACACCAGTATGGCACAATATATATATAACACCAGTATGGCACAATATATATATAACACCAGTATGGCACAATATATATAACACCAATATGGCACAATATATATATAACACCAGTATGGCACAATATATATATAACACCAGTATGGTACAATATATATAACACCAGTATGGTACAATATATATAACACCAATATGGCACAATATATATAACACCAGTATGGTACAATATATATAACACCAGTATGGTAAAATATATATAACATCAGTACGGCACAATATATATAACACCAGTATGGTACAATATATATAACACCAGTATGACACAATATATATATAACACCAGTATGGCACAATATATATATAACACCAGTATGGTACAATATATATAACACCAGTATGGCACAATATATATATAACACCAGTATGGTACAATATATATAACACCAGTATGGTACAATTTATATAACACCAGTATGGCACAATATATATATAACACCAGTATGGCACAATATATATATATATATATATATATATATATATAACACCAGTATGGTACAATATATATAACACCAGTATGGCACAATACACATAATACCAGTATGGTACAATATAGATAACACCAGTATGGCACAATACAAATAATACCAGTATGGTACAATGTATATAACACCAGTATGGCACAATATATATATATATATATATATATATATATATATATATATATATAACACCAGTATGGTACAATATATATAACACCAGTATGGCACAATATATATATAATACCAGTATGGCACAATATATATATATATATATATATATATATATATAACACCAGTATGGTACAATATATATAACACCAGTATGGCACAATATATATATATAATACCAGTATGGCACAATATATATATATAACACCAGTATGGTACAATATATATAACACCAGTATGGCACAATACACATAATACCAGTATGGTACAATATAGATAACACCAGTATGGCACAATACAAATAATACCAGTACGGCACAATATATATATATATATATATATATATATATATATATTTATATATATATATATATATATATATATATATATATATATATATATATATAATACCAGTATGGCACAATACACATAATACCAGTATGGTACAATATATATAACACCAGTATGGCACAGTATATATAACACCAGTATGGTACAATATATATAACACCAGTATGGTACAATATATATAACACCAGTATGGTACAATATATATAACACCAGTATGGCACAATATATATATAACACCAGTATGGTACAATATATATAACACCAGTATGGTACAATATATATAACACCAGTATGGCACAATACAAATAATACCAGTATGGTACAATACAAATAATACCAGTACGGCACAGTATATTTATAATACCAGTATGGCACAATACAAATAATACCAGTATGGTACAATACAAATAATACCAGTATGGCACAATACAAATAATACCAGTATGGTACAATATAGATAACACCAGTATGGCACAATACAAATAATACCAGTATGGCACAATATATATATAATACCAGTATGGCACAAGGTAGTAATAAAGTCCATTTTGTCTGTGAGGCTACTCGGATGGACAGTATAACAGGTAAGTCTAATCTTGTTTTCGTGTGACCTATATAGCTCTGTAAAGGGTTTGATGGCCTAAAAATTCTGACAGACTCCCTGTAAGCATTGATACATGAGAAATAAAAAGTGACAAAACCTTTTTTTCTAAAAAAAAAAAAAAAAATGTAAAAGAATAAAATAAAAAAAACCTAGTGTCTTGTTTTTCTAATCATATCACTTAACTGTAGCAGCGCAGCGGTCTGACATCCCAACATTCCGATTTCACACCAAAGATGTCAGCTTTCTGTATGACAAAGCGAAGAAGAACAAAACGCCCAAGGTGTCGGCCTTTGTATCTCATACTTTGTATTCCGTATTCCTCCAAACACAATGCAAAGGCTCCTCTGTAGCTGTGAACCTTGTCTGCTCTTTATTAAATCCTCAATCATCGCTGAGTCTAAATGTATTGATGATATTACATTACATATAGAAAATCTGGAGTATATAAACATCTAAGATGAATTTCTTAAAGAGGTACTCCGGTGCTCCAGCGTTCTTAAAGGGGTATTCCTGGCAAAACGTATATATATATATATATATATATATATATATATATATAATATATATATCAACTGGCTCCAGAAAGTTAAACAGATTTGTAAATTATAAAACAAAGAAGTGATATTCGGCACTGCTATTCGTAGGCTCTAGCGGGGAGTCATGTATGACGCTTGTACGGAGAAGTATGATTAGAGATGTGGTGGTGCTCTGATACTTGGCAAAAAGTTCAAATCTTCAAAAGGCAATGAAGGAATGGAATGAATCGGCAACTCACCAGTCTTCTCTTCGGAAAGATTCCTTTATTTCAAAACATACTCACAGCATGAAATGCAGATAGGGAGAGGGATCAGTGCAGGGGGGGTAAAAAGTAATAGGCGACAGATTCTGTTTCACTCGTTATACGAGCTTCATCCGGCCATGTCTACCTGGAACACTATGCTGCTTCTTATACAGGTGAGTGGCCAATCAGGTAATCTTATTGGAGACATGGCCGGATGAAGCTCGTATAACGAGTGAAACAGAATCTGTCGCCTATTACTTTTTACCCCCCCCTGCACTGATCCCTCTCCCTATCTGCATTTCATGCTGTGAGTATGTTTTGAAATAAAGGAATCTTTCCGAAGAGAAGACTGGTGAGTTGCCGATTCATTCCATTCCTTCATTGCCTTTTGAAGATTTGTAAATTACTTCTATAAAAAATCTTAGTCCGTCCAATAATTATCAGCTGCTGAAGTTGAGTTGTTCTTTTCTGGCAACAGTGCTCTCTGCTGACACCTCTGCTTGTCTCGGGAACTGCACAGAATAGAACAGGTTTGCTATGGGGACTTGCTTCTACTTTGGACAGTTCCCGAGACAGGTGTCATCAGAGAGCACTTAGACAGAAAAGAACAACTCAACTTCAACAGCTCATAAGTACTGAAAGGATTAAGATTTTTTAATAGAAGTAATTTACAAATCTGTTTAACTTTCTGGAGTCAGTTGATATATATATATATAAAAGGTTTTTTCCTGGATAACCCCTTTAACATTTTGTTCAGAACGCTCGTGATGTCACAGCCACGCACCTCGTGATGTCATGCCACGCCCCCTCCGTTCATGTCAGATGACACGCCCCCTGCCATAGACATGAATGGAGGGGGCGCGGTGTGACATCAAGAGGGGCGTGACTGTGATGTCAAGACCAATGCTTCTGCAGGAGATCATGGGGGGCCCCAGCAGCGGAACCCCCATTATCAGACATATTATCCCCTATCGCAGATATTCCACCATAGTGTGAATGTAGCCTTAGAGCGGAATTTAGCATTGGCAGCTTTTTTTGCAGGGTTTTTAAAGTTGTTTTTGAGCAAATTGATAAACTTTGTGCAAAAAAATTCCATATGCTTTAACAGGAGTTACAGGAGGGACCTGAAGAAGAATGGGATACCCTTTTGAAACGCGTTGTCCAATCCTATTTGCTTTTTTATTTTTACTTTTGTGTTCTTTATTTATTTTTGTAAACCCAACTGTCCAATAAATCTTCTAATCCAAGAAGTTTCCAGCCACCTTATTTTCGCAATGGAGAAGCGCTTTCACGCGCCGAGTTTTTTTTGGGATAAATCCCCGTGTGGGATCTCCCGCAACCTGCTCCTGTATTAACAGGAGTACAGTATCATATCTTGGTTTGTATCAATTAGGTTCCCTGTCCTTTTAACCCCTTAACGACTATGGACGTGTATACACGTCCATGTGCCGTCAACCAGGTATGGCGTGGGCTCGGCAGGCCCCCAGCTGATTTTTGTAGCTGAGGGCCGGAGTTAATAGGCGACATGTGGCGATCGCCGCGACCGGCTATTAACCATTTAGATTGCTGCTGTCAAAGCTGACAGCGGCGTCTAAAGGGACCTTTAGCTGCTCCCTCGTGGTCCAGTGGGGCCGACCACCCTCCCACAGCACGATTGGGGGGGGGGGGGTCCACTGTGGACGTAGCCAGAGAACTTACCTCACGTCCGGTGCTGGCTGCGGCTCTGACAATGATAAAGCCTGGCAGAACCAAAAGTGTAAAAAAAAAAAGTTGTTAAAATTTTAAAAACACACACATTAACCCCTCCCTTATTAAAAGTTCATATCACCCCCCTTTTCACAAATTCCATATAAAAATATATAAACATAATAAAAATAAACATATGTGGTATCGCTGCGTGCATAAATGTATGAACTATAAAAATGTAAGGTTAATTAAATCGCACGGTCAGTGGCGTACACGTAAAAAAAAATACAAATTCCAAAATTGCATAATTTTGGTCGCTTTGTATACCCTAAAAAAAATTATGAAAAGCGATCAGAAAGTCCTATCAAAACAATCATGGTACCAATAAAAACGTCAGATTGCGGCGCAAAAAATGAGGCCGCATACTACCCAATAAACCGAAAAATTTTAAAGTTATAGGGGTCAGAAGAAGACAATTTTAAACATACTAATTTTGGTGCATGTAGTTATAATTTTTTTACACTAGTATAATAAAGAAAACCTGTACAAATTGGGTATCATTTGGATCTACAAAATAAATATAAGGTGTCATTTTTACTGAAAAGTGCACCGCGTAGAATCAGAAGCCCCCAAAATTTAAAAAAAAATTGCTTTTTTTTTTAAAATTTTGCCCCACAAATTTTTTTTTTCCTTGGTTTGCCGTCAATTTTGTGGTGAAATGATTGATGTCATTACAAAGTACAATTGGAGGCACAAAAAATAAGCCCCATATGAGTCTGTAGGTGCAAAATTGAAAGCGTCATGTTTTTTAGAAGGTGATGAAGAAAAAAATGAAAGTGCAAAAACGTGGTCCTTAAGGGGTTAAATAAGTGACTTTTATTGACTTATTATATTTGTGTATTTTTTTTTCTTTTTTTTTTTTACATTCGCAAATTCATAACACCGTAATAAGAATAGAACACTAGACACAACTTGTTACAATGAATATTACAAATCTGGCAATGTGTTATAGAACGTTGTCAAAATGGTGGCGCAAAAAAAAATATTGTTTTTTTCCGTTTACATGGGAGCTATTATATCTGATGCAATGTCAGGGTCTGGGAAAAGTTTCTTGGTTCATCTCTAATTATTTTACAAAGAAAACTTTTAATTAGATGCGGAATGGAGGAAGGAGACGTCACCTCGATGGTTCGTGTGAAGTAAATAAGAATTCTCCAGTAAGACACCTTTACACAGGGATCGAGGCCAAAAAACTGATACAATTACTATAATGTGATTTAAGTCAAAGCTTACAAATATTCTCATGTCTCTTCCAGCTTCCCCTAGACTCACATTAAAAAGTTTCAACTGCTGACTAGTGCTTGTAGTATGATTAGGAATGGGGAAAGAATGAAAGCAATACTGCCCCCTAGGTGTAAGAATACAGTGGTCCCTCAACATACGATGGTAATCCGTTCCAAATGAGCCATCGTTTGTTGAAACCATCGTATGTTGAGAGATCCGTGCAATGTAAAGTATAGGACAGTGGTCTATAAACTGCGGACCTCCAGATGTTGCAAAACTACAACACCCAGCATGCCCGGACAGCCAACGGCTGTCCGGGCATGCTGGGAGTTGTAGTTTTGCAACATCTGGAGGTGCGCAGGTTGAAGACCACTGGTACTGTAGGTTATGTTCACGTGTCCCCGCCGCTCCGGACCCGTCACCGCTGCCCTGGATGTCCCCGTCCATCGCTGTCGCCGTGTCCCCGGGGTGTCCCCGCTGCTCCGGACCGTCACCGCTGCCCGGGTTGTCGCCTTCCATCGCTGTCGCCGCGTCCCCGGGGTGTCCCCAACGTTCCGGCAAGGCCTCTGCTTCCCCGGCATCCTCGCTCTCCGTCGCCGACATCACATCGCTGCGCACGCCGCTCCTATTGGATGACGGGACGGCGTGCGCAGCAACGTGATGACGACGATGGAGAGCGCCGACAATGCCGGGGATCCCCAAGAGGACGCGCCGGAGCCCCGAGGACAGGTAAGTGATCGTCAGCGGACCACACGGGGCACCGTAAACGGCTATCCGGTGGCAGCTGAAGCAGTCTGCGCTGCCGGATAGCCGTTTATGCGATGGCCCTGACATACAAAAGCATTGTATGTTGATGCTGCCTCTGAGAGACCATCGTATGTTGAAATGATCGTATGTCGGGGCCATCGTAGGTCGGGGGGGGTCACTGTATACTGTATTTGATATCAGTGAGTCCACCCAGAGCCGGCTCTGCCTATAGGCAAAATAGGCAGCTGCCTAGAGCGCACTCTCTTCAGGGGGCGCTGCTTATCCTGCCGCCAGAAACTCAGCCAGCCAGCATCCGAACCACCCGCTCAAATCCAGCACCGAAGGTTTTAAGGGGTTATCCAGGAATATAAAAAAAAAAACAAGCAGATTTCTTTCAAAAACCCTTCCTGTCTTTCTTCAGGTTGGGTGCGGTTCTGCAGCTCAGTTCCATTGAAGTGAATGGAGCCAGGTTGTAATACCACACCCAACCTGGAGACAGACAGGGAGCGTTTTTTTTTTAAAGAAAATAGTTCTGCTTTTCTATGTCTGAATAACCCCTTTAATGTTGTGTCCCCTCAAAATAACCCAACACTCAGAGATTAATGTCTAAACCTTGGCAACAAAAGTGAGTTCACCCCTAAGAGTTATTTCCAAATTGGGCTGGGCCCAAAGTGTCAATATCTTATGTGGCCACCATAATTTTGCAATCATAACTACATGCAGGAAAATTTATACGTTAAAAATTGTCATTTCCTGACCCCTATAACTTTTTTATTTTTCCACGTACAGGGAGCTATGAGGGCTCATTTTTTGCGCTGTGTTCTGAAGTTGTTATCGGTATCATTTTTGTTTTGATCGGACTTTTTGATCGCTTTTGATTCATTTTTTTCATTATAAAAAAAGTGACCACGTGATACGTTATTTTGGACTTTGGATTTTTTTTGCGCGTACGCCATTGACCATGCGGTTTAATTAACGATAATTCAGACATTTCTGCACGCGGCGATACCACATATGTTTATTTTTATTTTTGTTTACACAGTTTTTTTATGGGAAAAGGGGGGTGATTCAAACTTTTATTAGGGAAGGGGTTGAATGACGTTTATTAGCTTTTTTTCACTTTTTTTTTGCAGTATTATAGCTCCCATAAGGACCTTTAACACTGCACACACTGACCTCTTACACTGATCATTGTTATCCCATAGGGACCTATAACACTACACACACTGATCATTGTTATCCCACAGGGGGCTATAACACTGCACACACTGATCTTTTACACTGATCAATGCAAAGCCATAGCTTTGCATTGATCAGTGTTTTAGGCGGTCGATTGCTCACGCCTGCATTTCAGGCTTGGAGCAATCAATCGCCGACGCGACAGAGGTAGGTAAGGGGACCTCCACTTGCATCCTAGCTGATCGGGACAGCATAATTTTATCGCGATGGTCCCGATCAGCTCGACTGAGCTGCCGGGAAGCTTTCACTTTCATTTTAGACACGGGGATCAACTTCGATCGCCACGTCTAAAGGGTTAATAGAACTCGGCACAAGGATCGGTGCCACACGCTATTAGCCCAGGGTCCCGGCTATCATAGCCACCGGGACCGACCCGGTATCACACAGGGTCAGGGTGCGATATTCATGTCTATGGGAGGGGGCTTGTCGGCCAATCATTTTGTTCAGAACGCTGGAGCACAGGAGTACCCCTTTAAGCCTCTTGGGCATAAAGATCACTGGAGTTTCACAGTTGTCACTGAAGTCCTCTTCTACTTGTCCGTGGTGTTTGGCTTGACCCCCCCCGTCCGTGAATATAACTACTATAATACTGCCTCCTACGTACAAGCATATAACTACTATGATACTGCTCCCATATACAAGAATATAACTACTATTATACTGCTCTTATATACAAGAATATAACTACTATAATACTGCCCCATATATACAAGAATATAATTACTATAATACTGCCTCCTATATACAAGAATATAACTACTATAATACTGTCCCCTATATACAAGAATATAACTACTATAATACTGCTCCTATATACAAGAATATAACTACTATAATACTGCTCCTATATACAAGAATATAACTACTATAATACTGCTCCCATATACAAGAATATAACTACTATAATACTGCTCCTCTATACAAGAATATAACTACTATAATACTGCTTCTTTATACAAGAATATACCTACTATAATACTGCCCCTATATACAAGAATATAACTACTATAATACTGCTCCTATATACAAGAATATAACTACTATAATACTGCTCCTATATGCAAGAATATAACTACTATAATACTGCTCCCATATACAGAAATATAACTACTATAATACTGCCTCCTATGTACAAGAATATAACTACTATAATACTGTCCCTATATACAAGAATATAACTACTATAATACTGCTCCTATATACAAGAATATAACTACTATAATACTGCCTCCTATATATAAGAATATAACTACTATAATACTGCTCCTATATACAGGAATATAACTACTATAATACTGCCTCCTATATACAAGAATATAACTACTATAATACTGTCCCTATATACAAGAATATAACTACTATAATACTGTTCCTATATACAAGAATATAACTACTATAATACTGCTCCTATATACAAGAATATAACTACTATAATACTGCCTCCTATATACAAGAATATAACTACTATAATACTGCCTCCTATGTACAAGAATATAACTACTATAATACTGCCTCCTATATACAAGAATGTAACTACTATAATACTGCTCCTATATACAAGAATATAACTGCTATAATACTGCCTCCTATATACAAGAATATAACTACTATAATACTGCTCCTATATACAAGACTATAACTACTATAATACTGCTCCTATATACAAGAATATAACTACTATAATGCTGCCTCCTATATACAAGAATATAACTACTATAATACTGCTCCTATATACAAGAATATAACTACTATAATACTGCTCCTATATACAAGAATATAACTACTATAATACTGCCTCCTATATACAAGAATATAACTACTATAATACTGCTCCTATATACAAGAATATAACTACTATAATACTGCCTCCTATGTACAAGAATATAACTACAACATTATCTTCTAAGGAAAGAAATACACTGCTCAAAAATATAAAGTGAACACTTAAACAACAAAATGTAACTCCAAGTCAATGACACTTCTGTGAGATCCCACTGTCCACTCAGGAAGAACACTGATTGGCAATCAATTTCACATGATGTTGTGCAAATGGAACATACAACAGGTGGACATTATAGGCAATTAGCAAGACACCCCCAATAAAGGAGTGGTTCTGCAGGTGGTGACCACAGACCACTTCTCAGTTCCTATGCTTCCTGGCTGATGTTTTGGTCACTTTTTAATGCTGGCGGTGCTTTCACTCTAGTGGTAGCATGAGACGGAGTCTACAACCCACACAAGTGGCTCATGTAGTGCAGCTCATCCAGGATGGCTGTGGCAAGAAGGTTTCCTGTGTCTGTCAGCGTACTGTCCAGAGCATGGAGGCGCTATCGGTAGACAGGCCTGTACAGCAGGAGACGTGGAGGAGGCCGTAGGAGGGCAACAACCCAGCAGCAGGACCGCTACCTCTGCCGTTATGCAAGGAGGAGCAGGAAGAGCACTGCCAGAGCCCTGCAAAATGACCTCCAGCAAGCCACAAATTTGCATGTGTCCACTCAAACGGTCAGAAACCAACTCCATGAGGGTGGTATGAGGGACGTCCACAGGTGGGGGTTGTGCTTATAGTCCAACACTGTGCAGGACGTTTGGCATTTGCCAGAGAACACCAAGATTGGCAAAGTCACCACTGGCGCCCTGTGCTCTTCACAGATGAAAGTAGGTTCCCACTGAGGACATGTGACAGACGTGACAGAGTCTGGAGACACCGTGGAGAACGTTCTGTTGCCTGCAACATCCTCCAGCATGACCGGTTTGGCGGTGAGTCAGTAATGGTGTGGGTGGCATTTCTTTGGGTGCCGCACAGCCCTCCATGTGCTTGCCAGAGGTAGCCTGACTGCCATTAGGTACCAAGATGAGATCCTCAGACCCCTTGTGAGACCATATACTGGTGCGGTTGGCCCTGGGTTCCTACTAATGCAGGACAATGCTAGACCTCATGTGCCTGGAGTGTGTCAGCAGTTCCTACAAGAGAAAGGCATTGATGCTATGGATTGGCCGCCCGTTCCCCAGACCTGAATCCGATTGAGCACATCTGGGACGTCTCGCTCCATCCACTACAGACTGTCCAGGAGTTGGCGGATGCTTTAGTCCAGGTCTGGGAGGACATCCCTCAGGAGACCATCCTCCACCTCATCTGGAGCATGCCCAGGCATTGTAGGGAGGTTATAAGGGCACGTGGATGCCACACACACTACTGAGCCTCATTGTGACTTGTTTTAAGGACATTACATAAAGTTGGATCAGCCTGTAGTGGGGTTTTCCACTGTGATGTTGAGTGTGACTCCATATCCAGACCTCCATGGGTTCATACATTTGATTTCCATTGATCATTTTTGTGTGATTTTGTTGTCAGCGCATTCAGCTATGTAAAGACGAAAGTATTTCATACGATTAGTTCATTCAGATCTAGGATGTGTTATCTTAGTGTTCACTTTATTTTTTTTGAGCAGTGTATCTTATACTTGGTTACACAGAAACAGTTTTCAGAATATAGATCGTTGAGCAGTATATACAGAGTATTACACAAGGGATGTGGAGTATTATCCCAGGAGCCCTTGTGCGTTAAGATGGGGCCCCTAATAAAAGGAACACTTCATTGTCACAGTAAATATCCTAGAAGATGAAGACGATTAATCCTAATAGGATTCACCCTTAAATAATGGAGCTGGTGTACAATATGTAGTGCAGTGAAGGTCAGTGTTGAGGCCAAGCAGAGCGGCTCTGGAGTCAGTAAATATTCCTGGTCCATCGGAGGCGGCCGACAGCGCAGACAATAAATTAGTCACTGGTTTAGTAAAAACCGCCATAGAGGCCAGTAAATAACAAGGGGTCATATATCTATAGCATCTTATGTACCACACATGCGGGCGGCACTTGTTACATTTATCACATGGGGGGGGGGGGATTGGACAACATTTATATTTTGTATGTGAAAACCCTTCTTAAAGGGAAGGGATCATCATATAGTACGGTGGTCTCAAACTGTGGCCCTCCAGATAAAAACACAAAGGGAGCCAGCACTGGATGACCACTGGGGATGTGCCCGTAATCCACCCGAACGCCAAAGACGGGTACACTTCACACTCTCTCCAAAGGAAACAGCAGCAATCGCCAGGTCCAGTGTAGTAGCAAACTGATATTTATTGCATCAATAACAGCTGTTATTGATGCAATAAATATCAGTTTGCTACTACACTGGACCTGGCGATTGCTGCTGTTTCTTTTGGAGAGAGTGTGGCCCTCCAGATGTTGAAAAACTTCAACTCTAACCATAGGAAAGCCTCTGTCCTGCCGATTACGCCAAAACTCGACTATGATTTTCCATTTCTTCTATGTATAGTTAACTAGTTGGCCACCAGGACTTAGTTACTGTATAGCAGTGGTCTCAAACTGTGGCCCTCCAGATGTTGCACAACATCATCTCTCAGCATGCCCGGACAGCCAACGCTGGGAGTTGAAGTTTTGTAACATCTGGAAGTATTATTTTACTGAGAGAGTAGTGGATGCAAGGAATAGCCTTCCTGCAGAAGTGGTCACTGCAAATACAGTGAAGGAGTTAAAGCATGAATGGGATAAGCATAAGGCTATCCTTCATATAAGATAGAGATAGGCATAAGGCTATCCTTCATATGAGATAGAGATAGGCATAAGGCTATCCTTCATATAAGATAGATATAGGCATAAGGCTATCCTTCATATAAGATAGGGATAAGCATAAGGCTATCCTTCATATATGATAGAGATGGGTATAAGGCTCTCCTTCATATAAGATAGAGATAGGCATAAGGATATCCTCCATATAAGATAGGGATAGGTATAAGGATATCCTTCATATAAGATAGGGATAAGCATAAGACTATCCTTCATATAAGATAGGGATAGGCATAAGGCTATCCTTCATATAAGATAGGGATAGGTATAAGGCTATCCTTCATATAAGATAGGGATAGGCATAAGGCTATCCTTCATATAAGATAGGGCCAGGCACTATTGATAGGATTCAGATTATTGGGCAGACTAGATGGGCCAATTGGTTCTTATCTGCCGACACATTCTATGTTTCTATGTTTCTAATTTGGCTCTGCTTTGCTGTGAAGTTAGTTTAGTTTATAATATAGTGTCTGTACCTGTGTTTGATGGTGGTCTCGCAATTCTTCTGTGGATTTTTGCCCCGATGTTTTTAACAGCATGCAAAATGAAATCTCACGTTTTCCCAGGTTGCAGAGCAGGCCGAGACATTACATCACTAGTCACGCCTCCTCCCATAGACATACATTAAGGGGCGGGGCGTAACATAATAAGGGGGTGGGGCTATGATGTCACGAGCTCCCGACGCCGGCTCCAGCCTTCAGAACAGTTTGTTCCAATCACTGAGCAGCGGAGTACCCCTTTAAGCGCTAGATGTGGAAAATCACTTCATCCCCTTGTGGAAAAATGCACAGACCTATGCCGAGAATTGAAAAAGTCACCTGAACCAGGTTGAGGGACAGAACGCCTCTACCCTCTAAGGCGCACTGAGCCATACATCACCAGGGGGTCCCACCAAATGCGGTGACCAGACTGATGTAATCCCGTATCACTGTAATGAATTGACAAGGCGTTTCGGCTCTGTAGCAGATGTGGAGGTGGGTTTGTTCCTTAGCCTGGTCCGGGCTACCCTGTGGTTTTGGCTATAGCTGAAGCTAAGATCAAGGTTGCTGTATGTAGGGATTGTTTTCTTCCCTCTACCTGACTGTGTCATTGAGTTAACAAAAAGTAATACCGTATTTTTCGTCCTATAGGACGCACCGGCGTGTAAGACGCACCCAATTTATAGGTGCAAAATCTAAAAAAATTAAGATTTTGAACCCAATAGGGGTCTTCAACCTGCGGACCTCCAGATGTTGCAAAACTACAACTCCCAGCATGCCCGGACAGCCATTGGCTGTCCGGGCATGCTGGGAGTTGTAGTTTTGCAACATCTGGAGGTCCGCAGATTGAAGACCACTGCATAGGAGGTAATACTCACGTGAGTTGTTGTTTTCTGTCTAACTGCTCTCTGATGACTCACGTCCCGGGAGCTGTGTAGCTCCTATGGGGATATTCTCCCATCATGCACAGCTCCCGGGACGTGACATCATCATTGAGCAGTTAGACAGAAAACTTCAGAAGCTAATAACTATTGGAAGGATTAAGATTTGTTAATAGAAGTAATTTACAAATCTGTTTAACTTTCCAGAGCCAGTTGATATATATATATAAAAAAGGTTTTGCCTGGAATACCCCTTTAATATCTTTAGCTGTTTGGCCGTGATGCTGGAACATACACACATTGGGGGATATTTAGCAAAGCTGTCTATGCCCTGCATCAATGTAGACCAAACTACAGAGGGTTAGTCTGGTCTATTGTGCGCCTAATTTATCAAATGGCGCATGGCTCGTGATAAATTCTGTGCACAGATCTATGCTTTAGTCTATATTTAAACCTGCTCCAACATGGTCTGACATTTCGGCGTACTTTCAGCCGATGCGACTTGTCGCTGAAAAGTCGCTTTTGATAAATTCAGCACCAATGCATTTTCCAATGCATTTCCGTCTAAAATAGACTTGCATGCATCATGTTCTAAAAATCCTCTAGAACAAAAGTCGCAGAAAAGTCGCACATATTTAGACTACGACTTTCTGTGCGACAAATTTAGACAGGAAAAAACAGTCTAAATCCTTTGATAAATATCCCCCATTGAGTTTTATATACAGTAACCCCCCGACATGCGATGGCCCCGACATATGATCAAATCGACATACGATGCTTTTATATGTCGGCGCCATCGCATTAACTGCTATCCGGCAGCGCAGAATGCTTAAAGGGTAGCTCCCACCATCATGTTTTTCTTTTTCTGTCCCTGCCTATTGCCCTTCTATCCCTAACACCCTCCTTGCCTTTATTTTTATTTTTTACTATTTTAAAAATGGCATTTAGTCTGCCTGCTCACTACCAGGCAGACTTCCCCAGCAGGCACCACGTCACTGATGCCTGCTTCAGGGGCCAACTTCCGCCCTTAGTTCTCCTAACAGGGTGCCTCCAGCTGTTTCACCACTACAACTCCCAGCATGCCCTGACATCTATTGGCTGTCAGGGCATACTGGGAGTTGTAGTAGTAAAACAACTGGAGGCACCCAGGACAGAAACTTCATGGAGGAAGGAGTGAGCCATGATGTGACATCACGACCCCCAAAGCCCAAACCCAGCGATCGGAATAAAATGTTACGAACGCTGGGGCAGTGGAGTACCCCTTTAACTGTTTAGATGCTGTGATCAATAGCGATCGTGGAATTTAAAAGAGTTTTTGGATTCATCATGTATCGAAGTGTGCCGATGTGTTGCTGAGGCCAAGGCCCTGGTGCCTGCCGTGTATCGACAATTCTACCCAATCTAGCGCCCAACTAATAGATCAATGTAAAGCCTTAATATTACATCGATGTATATAAGCAATCAAGCAATTGCTTATAATAACCCTTAAGGGGGAGCATAAAAAGTTTCAAAAAAGGATTATAAAAAAAAAAAACTTAATAAGTCAAATCATTCCTATCAGTTCTCCCAAAAAAATTCCCAAATTTGCCATCATCGGAATCGTACTGACACGTAATAAAGTTAGCATGTCAGTTTCACAGTATAGTGAAGTTCGAAAAAATGATTGCTCCACAAAATTGCGCAATTCTATGTTTTTTTGGGGGGGTGTATTGACCTACACAAAAAAAAAAATTCTGAACAAAAAATCTAAATACGGGAAACTTTTGGATATCAGAAATTAGTTAAACCACTAACAGGTTCCCTTTAAAGGAGTACTCGGTCAAAAAAAATCTTAACCCCTACTGCTGTGGGCCGGAAGCAGCAGCGTCCGGAACACGGAAGCTTGGAGCTTCCGTGTTCGTGATGTCACGTTACGCCCCTCCATTCATGTCTATGGGAGGGGGCGTGACGGCTTCTATGAAGCCATCACGCCTCCTCCCATAGACATGAACGGAGTCATCCGGCCAGTCATCCGGCACAGAACAGAGTTCTTTCCGTGCACAGATGACTAAGGTGCCATGCCGGAGATTGAGGGGGTCCCCAGTGCCATTTGGATAGGGGATAAGATGTTTTTGGCAGAGTACCCCTTTAAAGACTAATATAGGTATACAATTCACCAACTCTTAATAAAGTTTACTCTATAGAAAAGTTTAAAAAAAAAAGCATTAGAAAAAAAACTAAATAAAAAGTCAAATCACTCCTATCAGTTTTCCCATTTTTCCCCCAAAAATTCAAAAATTTGCCATCATCGTAATCGTACTGACACGTAATAAAGTTAGCATGTCGGTTTTACAGTATTGTGAAGTTCAAAAAAATGATTTCTCCACAAAATTGCCCAATGTTTTTTGGGGTGTATTGACCTACACAAAAAATCTAAATACAGAAAACTTTTGGGTATCAGAAATTAGTTAAATTAAAGGGGTATTCCAGGCAAAAACTTTTTTTTATATATCAACTGGCTCCGGAAAGTTAAACAGATTTGTAAAGGACTTCTATTAAAAAATCTTAATCCTTCCAATAGTTATTAGCTTCTGAAGTTTTCTGTCTAACTGCTCAATTATGATGTCACGTCCCGGGAGCTGTGCATGATGGGAGAATATCCCCATAGGAGCTGGACAGCTCCCGGGACGTGAGTCATCAGAAAGCAGATAGACAGAAAACAGAAACTCAACTTCAGAAGCTAATAACTATTGGAAAGATTAAGATTTTTTAATAGAAGTAATTTACTAATATGTTTAACTTTCCGGAGCCAGTTGATATATAAAAAAAAGTTTTTGCCTTGAATACCCCATTAATTTAACTAATTTCTGATACCCAAAAGTTTTCTGTATTTAGATTTTTTGTGTAGGTCAATACACCCCAAAAAACATTGGGCAATTTTGTGGAGAAATAATTTTTTCGAACTTCACAATACTGTAAAACCGACATGCTAACTTTATTACGTGTCAGTACGATTACGATGATGGCAAATTTTGGAATTTTTTGGGGAAAAATGGGAAAACTGATAGGAGTGATTTGACTTTTTATTTAGTTTTTTTTTCTAATGCTTTTTTTTGAAACTTTTCTATAGAGTAAAGTTTATTAAGAGTTGGAGTTTGGCCTGGAATACCCCTTTAATGACAGGTTCCCTTTAAAGGAGTACTCGGCCGAAAAAAATCTTAACCCCTATCCAAAGGATAGGGGATAAGAGGACTGATCGTGGGGGTCCCACCACAGGGGACCTGCGCAATCTCTGGGCCGGAAGCAGCAGCTTCCAGAACACGGAAGCTTGGTGCTTCCGTGTTCGTGCTGTCACGTTACACCCCCTCCATTCATGTCTATGGGAGGGGGCGTGACGGCTACTACGTAGCCGTCACGCCTCCTCCCATAGACATGAACGGAGTCATCCGGCCAGTCATCCGGCACAGAACGGAGTTTCTTCCGTGCACAGATGACTAAGGTGCCACGCCGGAGATCGCGGGGGTCCCCAGTGCAATTTGGATAGGGGATAAGATGTTTTCGGCGGAGTACCTGATGTCCGCCATTACCGGCAGTTCCCCTGCTGATAGCAGCCGGGACCTGCCAGGCATGACTCAAGCACCGCTCCGGTGCTCGCGATAACGGTGGCGCATAAATGTACGTCATGGTGCTCTAAGTACCACATCACCATGACATACATTTACGTCCATTGTCTATTAAGGGGTTAAAGGAGTACTCGGCCGAAGAAAATCTTAACCCCTATATGAAGTATAGGGGATAAGATAACTGATCGTGGGGGTCCCACTGCTGGGGACACGCGCAATCTGTGGGCCGGAAGCAGCAGCATCCAGAACATGGAAGCTTGGAGCTTCCGTGTTCATGATGTCACGTTACGCCCCCCCCCCCCCATTCATGTCTATGGGAGGGGGTGTGACGGCTACTACGTAGCCGTCACGCCTCCTCCCATAGACATGAACGGAGTCATCCGGCCAGTCATCCAGCACAGAACGGAATTTGTTCCATGCGCAAATGACTAAGGTGCCACGCCGGAGATCGCGGGGGTCCCCAGTGCAATTTGGATAGGGGATAAGATGTTTTTGGCGGAGTACCCTTTAAAGACTAATATAGGTATACAATTCACCAACTCTTAATAAAGTTTACTCTATAGAACGCGTACGTATAGAAATCTATATGAGTCATGCCACACATGTCTAACAGCAGTCACTTCATAGACGCAGCTCAGTCCTGTTCCTGGCGCCAACACAATTAGTTCCTATTGAGCTTACAGACGTTCCGGACACATATACATGGCGGGGAGCTCATTCTTCTGTGTTTTCTCCTATTTTGTTCTAGCTTCAAATTGTCACATTCTTTTTAGATTCAGAAACTTTGATGTCGCTTAAAGCTCTGATAGAAAATGCGTCGACAGCTCCCGGCTTCATGTCGAAAATAAATAATGGCGGCCTTCAAAGTCCACTTCCCGAATGACGTTTTTGATCAAATGGCCCTGTAGTCTTTCAGTACAGTGGCGGATACATAGCAAGTGGTCACTTTGTTATTCCAGAAATGTCGGCTACTAAGTGATTCAGAGGACATTTTTTGTACCTTTAAACCACTTATCGCCTTTGCGTTTGTGGAGAGAAAGAATTCGACATACATTTGTTGTGATAACTTTAGGAGAACTGTTTAAAAAAAAAAAGATCTAATAACTTCCATTACAGTTTTGTCCACAAGAGGCGCTGTTGCAGTAAAGGTAGTGACAAATATAGTATTTGGAATTTTCCCTTCAAGCTAATCCATATATGTCCTGGAAATTTGGCAATTTAGGCCAAAAGTGGTTCTCTAGGACCATGAATGGTTGGTGGGTAAAGGTTTTTTATTTTTATTTTTTATTTTTTTGCGAATATGGGAATATAAGCGAATATGCAAATATTCGCTAATATCGGCACTTCCAGTCAGAGGACACTGATCCCTCCCTTCTTTTAGGTGAAGGATATAATCGCGCATGCGCACTATGCGAATTTCATTAAAAAATTTTGCATGGAAAAAAAAAGGAGAACAAACATAGCCAAAATGCGAATTTTGCGAACATAGAACGAATGTGCGTCCATATATTCGTGAAATATCGCAAATTCGAACATGGCCCCTGATGCTCATCTGAGCGAGTGGTTCAGATGCCAGTTATCTAACTTTCTTGTGGCAGACAGATCGGTCAAGAGGGTGCTCTCATACAACCTGGCTGCTCGGTGAGTAGAGGAGCAGGGATTCCTCTCTCTGACAGGAGTCCCTGCAGCTTAACTAGATTCACCATGTTTTTATTATCCTCGTCCAGTGGTCTCCAAACTGTGGCCGACCAGACGTTGCAAAACTACAACTCCTAGCATGCCCGGAGAGCCAACGGCTGTCCGGGCATGCTAGAAGTTGTTGTTTTGTAACATCGGGGGGTCTACCGTTTAAAGACTACTGTCCTGGTCAATCCCTTGTAAGTTAATACAAATCTAACGCACAGGGTCTGAAATGGACACATAAACCACATATAACCCAAGACATCCAATGACTCCAACAAATTTCATCTAAACGTTCACTACAGCCAAACAAGAATTGAATATTGATTGAATATCGACGGGATCATTAGAAAGCCAACGCCGCGCACTTGATTAAAGTCCATTGAGAGAAATGAGCTGGACTCCGAGGTGAGTATGAAATCTTCTCAGGGTACTGCAATATGTTCTGGTGGGAGACAGACATAATGGGGGCTTTGACAGTAGGGAGATATTTATTCTTACATAATAAGATTGGAACATAAACCCGAGAGAAGAAATACAAAGGAAATGAGATTCACCTTTCACATGGTGACCTTCAAGTGAACTTCATATATCACCACAAATACCATTGAGCCGGTGAATTAGATATGTGCTCGATATAGCGGCACTCTATGGGGTGTCTATAAATCTGGAGGAATGATTTTATCAGGGAAAACTTGGTGGGATGAGAGGTCAACTTAGTTTTTTTTTAACCAAAATTGCAATACCTGGGACGAAAGTATCCTAGTGATAGGCATCAGGGACACTCTGTCATAGATATATCACCAGGTATTAAAGGGAAAGTCCAGTACAAGACATCTTATCCCCTATCCACCAGATAGGGGATAAGATGTATGATCATGGGGGGGGGGGGGGTCTGACCACTAGGACCCCCGCAATCTCCGGCCCAGCACCCCTGGTTTCTGAACATTGATGTGAAGAACGCCGGCTGTGCTAGGCTTCGGAGCGGCCATGGTTGACACGTATCCTTCATTCATGTCTATGGGAGAGGCGGAGATACAGCTGTCATGGATGTCCCATAGAGATATATGAAGGGAATGTGTTGGCCACAGCTTCAGGCTGGGGTTGACAGTAATCTGACATCGAGCAAAGATCGCTCCGTGTGGATTACCATGGTGTCAGGCAGAAGATTGCGGGTTTTCTTCGATTTCAGTGGGACCAGCTGCTCTTAAAGGGGAACTCTGGCACCGAACAACTTATCCCCTATCCACAGGATAGGGGATAAGGGTCTGATCACGGGGGTCCTAGAGGTCAGACCTGCCAGGCACCTCAGCAATCTCTTGCCTGGCATCCTGGCTCTCTCCATGCACAGTGTCTGATCTCAAGGGGTCCGACTGTTGGGACCCTGAGATCTCCTGCCCGGCACCACGGTTCTCTCCATGCATACAGCCACTTCTGCTTCATGCACTCATTACTGTCGACCATGGCACAAAGCGGTTAACATCACACCCACTCCATGTATCTCTATGGGAGAGCTGGCGATACACAAATGCTGTATCTTCGGCTCTCCAATAGAGATTCATGGACGGTAGTGTCTGCCACCACATCGTGCCATGGTCGACTGTAATCAATGCATGGAGCCGAGGTCGCTCTGTGCATGGAGAGAGCCAGGGTGCCGGGCAGGAGATCTCGGGGTCCCAACAGTCGGACCCCTTGCGATCAGACACTTATCCCCTATCCTGTGGATAGGCAATAAGATGTTCTGTACCAGACTCTCCACTGACAGTTGATGTCTGGGAAAAGAAGGATCAGCATGTTTAATTTCAACTTCCCAGTGATTTTGTTTTTTAGGAGATGAGTTGCTTTCAGAGTCTTCTGGCAGCAGCTTACCCCTGCTCTCTCAGGTCAGAAAAAGTGAACGTTCAGCTAAGAGATAGTGAGGTTGTTTAGGGACTTTTATCTTTTTTTTTTTTCTAAAGAAAAATAAATCACCACCAGAGGTTTCTGGCAGTGGCTTAATATCCTCTTCCCATCCAAATGATATGCACCTTCGGGCGGGCGTTCAACTTTGGGGGGAGCTGGAAGAGCTAGTGTGAAAACATTCTGAATTGTACGGACAGCCAAACGCTACGCAGAAACTCCAAATCCATCTAAAGGTGTAACACTCACATGGGTCCAAGGAGCTGAGGGAGCTTTATGATGGGGTCCACATAATGTAGAACTGCTGTAATTGTGTCTGCCCAGTCTATGACATGGAATGAATGCTGTGGCCACCAAATGTTTTAGATCAACTCTATAGGTATTGTGCTGACAGGCCAAGGCAACAAGTAGTCACAAGGAACCATCAAGAGTAAGAGTAATGATCATAATATTACTTGAAGTCAGTTTTCATTATTCTGAGATCCATGGTTAGAGAATCCTCTAGTGGACCGATTCTCTGAACCTGTGCCAACTACATTGGCTCCCATGCAGTTCAGTCCACATTGAGCAGCCATTCAGTACCAGCCACAATGTTGCCATATTGGTTCCCCTCATTCATAACTAGCCACATTGTTCCACTCATTCATAACTAGCCATATTGTGCCCACCATAGAATTTGTCGCCACAGTATACCACTATACAGTGCCAATAGGGAACAGTGTTGAGTGCTCTTTTACCTATACTTTTATCCTATAGTGACATCACGCCACACTCTCTCCATTCATATCTATGGGAGGGGGCGTGACGGCCCTCACGCCCCCTCCCATAGACATGAATGGAGGGGCGTGGCCATGATGTCATGTCCCCATCTCGGAGGCAATGCCCAGCACAGAATGCTAGGGGCTGCAAGGAAATCACGGGGGATAAGATCTATAAAGCTGGAATACCCCTTTAATACTCCGTTCCATCTATTCCTTGGAGAAGCGCCTCCGCAACTGAAGTCCCAGTTTCCTCCTGTTGGAGTCTTACTGTGGTTTCTAAAGCAAGGATGCTTGGGATTACTATACAGTGCCAGGCACAGTCTATCCTCCGTACAGTGGGGCTACCACAGGCTTCAAACTGAACCATATATGCTCCCATAATATACCAGCCACGGTGGGTCCCTCATACATGGAATATGAAGAGTTGCTCCATTTTTTATTTTAGATACAATGGCGCAATGAAAAACTGTACAAGTGTATACACCTCGAAGAAAAAGAACAAGGATTCCCTATGGAACTCAGATTTTGCACTTGAATCCGTGATATCCCTAAATGTATAGCACCTACAGTACGTTCTGTTTTGACTTGTCTGAAACGTCATGTGAGAAATTGCAATAAAAATAAGACATACGGTTGGAGAGACCGACCCAAGGAAAGCCGCAAAGGGCCAGGAATACGGCTTATTATAGGGTGTTATCCCCAGCGGGATTTTCAATTCCCACCGCTAATTCAATGTCATAGCACAGTGCACACAGCCGAGCGCCGCATCAAGACATGATATTGGAATACGGTATTATTCTGCATTGTTATTCAGGCTTAAAACTCCGTGTATTTGATTTGTGTTTAATAATTCAGTGAGAAAATTGATTTGTATACCGCATTTTATTTGTTGTCTTAGATCGGGTGAACGGGTGTAAGAAGAAGATTGAATGTGGATACAAATGTTAATTTCTGTAATTGAAGTTGGATTTGTCATCTGTGTTTACTATGAAATGAGTGATCGACTTCTGAATGTACTAAAGACGTGATGTAACCAATGTGACTGGGGCAACCGTACAATACATCTATATATGATTTACATGTATTTTATATTGTTACCATATACAGTCATGGCCGTAAATGGGATTTAGATCTGGACTCATTGCTGCCACTTCAGAACTCTCCAGCGCTTTGTTGTCATCCATTTCTGGGGGCTTTTTGATGTATGTTTGGGGTCATTGTCCTGCTGGAAGACCAAAGATCTCGAACGCAAACCCAGCTTTCTGACACTGTACAGTGCGAACCAAAATCCATTGGTAATCCTCAGATTTCATGATATCTTGTACACATTCAAGGCACCCAGTGCCAGAGGCAGCAAAACAACCAAAACATGATTGAACCTCCACCATATTTCACTGTAGGTACTGTGCTCTTTTCTTTGTAGGCCTCATTCCGTTTTCGGTAAACAGTAGAATGCTGTGCTTTACCAAAAAGCTCTATCTTGGTCTCATCTGTCCACAAGATGTTTTCCCAGAAGGATTTTGGTTACTCAAGTTCATTTTGGCAAAATGTAGTCTTGCTTTTTTATGTCTCTGTGTCAGCAGTGGGGTCCTCCTGGGTCTCCTCCATAGTGGGGTCCTCCTGGGTCTCCTGCATAGTGTTTCATTTCATTTAAATGTTGACGGATAGTTCGCGCTGACACTGATGCTCCCTGAGCCTGCAGGACAGCTTGAATATCTTTGGAACTTGTTTGGGGCTGCTTATCCACCATCCGGACTATCCTGTGTTCACACCTTTCATCAATTTTTCTCTTTCGTCCACGCCCAGGGAGATTAGCTACAGTGCCATGGGTTGCAACTTCTTCATAATAACTTCTTGATAATGTTGCGCACCGTGGACAAAGGCAAATCTAGATCTCTGGATATGGACTTTTAATCTTGAGAATGTTGACACATTTCCACAATTTTTGTTCTCAAGTCCTCAGACAGTTCTCTTCTCCTCTTTCTGTTGTCCACACACAGACACACAGTGCAAAGACTAAGTGAACTTCTCTCCTTTTTATCTGCTTTCAGGTGTGATTTTTATATTGCCCACACCTGTTATTTGCCCCAGGTGAGTTTAAAGGAGCATCACATGCTTGAAACAATCTTATTTTTCCACAATTTTGAAAGGGTGCCAATAATTTTGTCCAGCCCATTTTTGGAGTTTGGTGACATTGGGGGACATTTACTAATCTAGTCTATTCTGGGTATGCTTATAGACCAGCGTATGTGGTAGTCTCCTGTATATTGTGCTCCTAATTTATCAAATGTCTCACAGCTCTTGATAAATTCTGTGCTCAGACTTCAGGGTATACAGCTTAAACTGCATTTAGACCTGCTCCAACATGGTCTGACATTTCAGTGTATTTTGGGCAGATGCGGCACAAAAGTCGCACTTGATAAATTCAGCACCAATGCATTTTCCAATGCATTTCCGTCTAAAATAGACTTGCGTGCATCATGTTCTAAAAATCCTCTAGAGCAAAAGTCGCAGAAAAGTCGCACATATTTAGACTGCGACTTTCTGTGCGACAAATTTAGACAGGAAAAACCAGTCTAAATCCTTTGATAAATCTCCCCCATTATGTCCAATCTGCTTTTTTTCCTCCCTATTTTGGTTTAGTTCCAATACACACAAAGGGAATAAACATGTGTTACTGCAATCCTTTGTAAGAAATACTTAAATACTTAATTTTCTTGAAAAATTTCAGGGGTGTCAACATTTACGGCCATGACTGCATAGTATTACAGTAGTTATTATTCTTGTATATAAGAGCAGTATTACAGTAGTTATATTCTTGTATATAGGAGCAGTATTATAGTAGTTATATTCTTGTATATAGGAGCAGCATTATAGTAGTTATATTCTTGTATATAGGAGCAGTATTACAGTAGTTATTATTCTTGTATATAGGAGCAGTATTATAGTAGTTATATTCTTGTATATAGGGGCAATATTATAGTAGTTATATTTTTGTACAAATGATGCAGTATTATAGGAGGCATATTTTTGAATAGAGGGAGCAGTATTATAGTAGTTATATTCTTGTATATAGCAGCAGTATTATAGTAGTTATATTCTTGTACATAGGAGGCAGTATTATAGTAGTTATATTCTTGTATAGAAGGAGCGGTATTATAGTAGTTATATTCTTGTATATAGGAGCAGTATTATAGTAGTTATATTCTTGTATATAGGAGCAGTATTATAGTAGTTAAATTCTTGTATATAGGAACAGTATTATAGTAGTTATATTCTTATATATAGGAGGTAGTATTTTATTAGGTATATTCTTTTACATAGGGGCAGTATTATAGTATTATATTCTTGTATATAGGAGGCAGTATTATAGTAGTTATATTCTTGTATATAGGAGCAGTATTATAGTAGTTATATTCTTGTACATAGGAGCAGTATTATAGTAGTTATATTCTTGTATATAGGAGCAGTATTATAGTAGTTTTATTCTTGACATAGGAGGCAGTATTTTTGTAGTTATATTCTTATATATAAGAAGTAGTACTATAGAAGTTATTTTCGTAGTTTGAAATTTTATAGGACTTTTTGTTTTTTTCTTATACATAAGAGGCAGAATTACACCAGTTATTTTCTTGAACATGGGAGACAGTTTTTAATCTGTTTCTTCTCCTCTGTTTTTAAAAAAAGATTTTTGAAAGAATATTTTTCTGAAAAAAGGATTCCAAAGACGTTACATGGTACTCCTATTTCTGCCCTTTTTGAATGGTTTAGAGATACTATTGTTATAACTTTTCTGCTAGTAAGCCTTTTTGCTTTCTTATTCAGTGGGTCTCCCACAAAAGTATTGCTCAGGGGCCTCCAAAGAATCTGTAGTGTCCATTCCAGAGCCATAATATTTTTTTTATTCTTTTGTCCACTATGGTCACCTTTAGTTCTATAAGAAAATAGCTTTAAAAAAGAAAAAAAGTGCTTGACGAGAAAGTTACATCCAACCTGACCCAGTATATCAGCCTACAGTAAGAAAGCAGATTACAGGGAAACATATACTTCTCATTTGCAATTCATCTTGAAGTGATCAGGGAGCTCGATACTATTTACATATGAGATGTATGAGAATTGCAGTTTACAGACATCTGCCCAGTTAATGCAAGTGATGATGAGGTGTTTATGCAAGATCACTTACCAACAAAACAAATATCACCTTCTGGCCTCTTTATCTCTACGACTGCCAAACCGGGATACAGACGGGAGACATCTTTATAATTATAGCTCTGCATCCTCCACCATCAATTTCTTACAGCATTTGTTGTGAGTAAAGCATCGTAATCATAGCCATTTATTTTAGAAATAGTAGCATATTTAAGAGAGTAAATGGGTTTGCTGAAATTGCAGATATTATGCATGATAAAGATACATTGTACGGAGAGGAAACCATTTGCAGATGGGTAACAATTCTCCATGTCTCTCTAGGACTTCTATGGACAACATCTATGGACAACAATATTAAGAATATTATGAATCTGCCGCATAGGTCTGATCAGTCGGGGTCTTATAACTTGGTTCCCACTGATTGCCATGCTTTGAACATCTTTCAAAGTCTATAGGGTTGCTTTAGCGTACATAGAAGACAGGGGGCCCTATAGCAAATATGGAAATGAGTTCTTCTATTATGGCTTCTAAATTTCCCCCTAGCACAGAAAGGTCGGGTGTTTATTTCCCATTGGTTTCCATGACCCCTTGTTCAATACCCCCTCATACCATATCCCATATCTCTCTCCAAGGGCCCCATAGCAGCTGCATGGTCTGAGTCTATGGTACATTACTAACGATAGCCATGCACAGTGCTGAAAGCTGAAATCCTATTGAACCAAATAATTGCACTCGGGGATTTGGTAAAAGACAAATAAAAAATTTTCCTTTGTCATCCCAAAGGGAAGGTATCTTTACAAATAATACATTATTCAAAACAAGTTTTCATTATTTTATATACTTTTAATACTAAATTATAAAAACTCAAGCTCATCTCCCTTGCTTAATGATAATGAGGTAACTTTGCTCATTCTGTCTCAGTCTACACAGTAAAAGTTAACCAGTGAGCTGCAGAAGACAGTAGATGTCAACCTATTATTTTTCCCCTAGTTCATCACTGTGACAATCGAAATTTGTCAAGGTCTTTTTTAAGTTGAGAATAAAAAAAACTAATTATGAAAAACACTTGATAAAAGTGTAGAATAAGTAATAAGTAAATCATTTAAAAAAAAAAAACACTGCCAAATAAAAGGTTTGTGGATTTTTTTTATTACCTTTTTAATTGACATATAAAAAGACCTTAAAACATTTCAGATTTAACACTGGGGAACTAGGGGAAAAAGGTTTTTTTTTCTACAACTCACTGCATAGCTTTGTTGTACAGACTAAGACACAATGAGCAAAGTCATCTTATTATAATTAGCAAGTGGGAATTTAATAAGATCTCTATTGTACTGTTGGAGATCTAGATCAGGTAGAATAGTAGTATTATATACTCTACACACAGATTTGAGTCTATATGCAGCTAATCTATTATTACCTGGTATCTGGGGGTGGGACTAGTTACCATAGATTTATGGATTCTGTAACAACAAATGACATTTCTGTCAATTTACTTGTATTTATGTAGTTGATGGATAAAAAAGCATCACAAATATCAAACATCATCTCATAAAAAACAACTATTTATGTTTTGATCAAGCACAGAGTGGTGTGAAAATGTACAACCTCAAATTGCGACTTCTCATTTCAAAACGGTGAAGAAGAGAGTGAAGAATCATCTAGTTATCAACACGTCCTGAAATTATCCAAATCTAATTTCACGTGACAGATTACACATAACATTTTTCATTTGTCATTAACAGAAAGAGATACAAAAATCTCTAATAATCATGATGACTCTGCTACATCTAATGAAAATGACTGGTGCAGACTGAACAGTCAGGAGATGGTGTGTGTGTGAGTGTGAAGGGTAGGGGGGCGGCCAAAGGTATGCAAATTTTTTCAAACACAATATTTTCCCCATTGCTTTAGTGCAGTGTTTCTCTGCGCCAGTCCTCAAGGCCCGACAATGGATCATGATTTGAGACTATCCCATGCAGAGAATATTCCGGCTCATTCACACTACAGAACTGCATCAGCAGAAGGCTTCGGGAGAACACGCCGGCACCAAGACTGCCCGGACATGTGCAGATCAGGCAGAATCCCTCCAAAATAAGGAAATCCAGAATTCTAGCAGCAGAACATCTGCAATGTGCACCGAAACATTAGTTCAGGCAATTTTGTGCCATGCTCAATAAGGGGTGTGACTGCAGGCATGGAAAAGTTGCAAGGGGGTTTAGCTTAACTTGGATACCATGCACCAAAAAATGCACCTTTTTGCCATAAAAGTAAGCAAACTATAATGGTCTATACTAAACTGGATTTTTGAACAACCTGAGCTACTGTTACAATATTGGTGCATTCTTAGCCTGTCTAGTCTAAGTTTACACTAGCTAAAAATCAGACAGTTTTTATCTATCTACTCCACATTTTTAACAATCTAAACACATAGTGGAGAATTTATCATTCCCTGTACAACAATTTTCCAGTATACAAAAGTCAAACTTTTTTACACAGTACCCATTTTATACACACATCTTTAACCTCTAGGCAGCAAATGAATGAAGAGGTGGCAAGGATTATGGAAATGGTCTAATTCACATAATTTACAGTATATGGCTGTTTTTACTCCTACAGAAGTGAATGAGATCAAGTTTCTGAAACCTCTATTAACTTCTATGAGATTTACAGAAAGAATTATATGTTTTTTTTTTTTATAAACCATACCTCTCCATTCATTGCCTGAGACCTGTAGACAGATGGGGCAAAATAACCTCAGTTCTGAACATTCAAAGCGGTATATATATATATATATATATATATATATATATATATATATATATATATATACATATACACATATTCCAATTCCTCCAATACAAGAAAGCCCAGTACGGTCTGGTTGTTTATTTATTCTGTTCAGAGTTGGGGGTGGACAAGCTGCTGCCAGACCCCTCCGACAGCAGATTATCTCCTAGAGAACAAAAGGATCAGGCAATTGAAATTGAACATGCACGATCCCTCTCTTCTCCTCAGGATAACCTCATACACAATAGATGGTCAGCCAGTCCTTCTGAAATCGGTGGATAGGCCAACACATATCTAAGGTGTATGGGGACCATAACAAAGGAATACACATTTAAAGGGAAACTCTGGTACATTACATCTTATTCCATATTCACAGGTTAGGGGATAAATTTGGGGGAATCTGACTGCTGGGACCTCCTACAATCTCCTGCCCAATGCTGGAGCGGCCGTGGTCAATACACCCCCTCCATGTATCTCTATGGGAGAGCCGGATCCCCGGCTCTCCCATAGAGATATATATAGAGGGTGTGTGGACCACGGCTTGGTGCAGTGGTCGACAGTAATCTGGCCCTGAGTGGAGGTCACTCCGTGCGGAAGCTTGCTATGGGAGAGCCCGGACATTCAATTCTTATATTTTTTCATGTAATGCATCCTTTTTGTGTTTTGTTTTGTTTTTGTCTTTCTGTGTTTACCTGTTCTCTTTTATAATTGTCAGCTACTTTTTTTTTCTTTTTAAGATCTTAATGCTTGTCCTGTTCCTTTTGAAAGGTTAGCCCTGAATGAAGATATGACATTTCTACTTAAAAACATTATTTGCTTGCACTGGAAGTGAAAGGAAAGATGTGGGATTAAGCTTTTAATTAAGGGTCCTCTTTAGCTCCCATTCATGGCGACATTGCAGCTGTGCACCCTCGAGTGAATACAGCTCTCATTGTTTATATTTCCGTACATATACACAATGTCGTTTTGTGGCGGATCGCTTTCTTTGGTCTATTGTGATGCGTGTTTTCATATAATAACTTTCCTCTCTTTGATGGCTCGTCTAATCTGGAGACTTGATTCATTAGGTGGTGTAATTAATCAGTGTCTCTAAATGTCATTACCATGGTTACTGCTAATGAACTGTAATAGGGCCTATCAATGGTGGCAGAAACACAGAAAAAACGCTGGCTGATCAGAGAAGTAAAAATGAAAAGAAAGAAAAGTGAAATAAAAAATATAAATTCTGCAAAAGTATAAGGAACATAATTAGAAATATAGGAAAAAATTATTTTAGTAAAATAATTATTTAATAAATATTACTTTCAAAATATTTTGATCTGATTTTTTTTTTGTCATTTTGTACTATCAAATTGTTATAAACTTTGTTCTGTTAGAGCTGCTTTGAAAGTGTTATTATTAGATTCCTTATTAGGGCCAGTACAATGATAAGATAAAACATTATTATGTCTATTTTAGATGTGAGAATTCTCACTGCATAAAAAAAACATGTATATATGACAAAAAGCAGAACAGTATATATAAAGGTATAAAATGCTAAGACCTCTATGCTTCATGAACTTTTTCTCTGGAGAATATCTGCAGAAAATAAAAGAGAACGGAAAAAGAAAAATAATGTGTGTGGTGTTTATTATAAACTTGAAAGGATTTTTTTTAATTAAACTTTTTCCTTAAAGGGAACCTGTCACCTGGAAATTAAAGGGGTACTCCAGGAATTTTATTTTTATTTGACTATGCTACAGAGGCTGTAAAGTTAGTTTAGTTCATAATACAGTGTCTGTACCTATGTTTTATGGTGGTCTCACAGTTCTTCTCTGATTTTTGCCTCAATATTTACTTTTAACAACATAGAAAATTACTGTTGTCTCAGGTTTTTCCAGGTTGTAGTGCAGCTGAGACATTTCATCCGTAGTCAGGTGCTTTAATGGTTGGAGCGACCACTGGGTTGAAGAGATATCATTCTGCAACTAATTGTATTTTTGCAACAGCTTGAGGCACCCTGGTTAGAAAACACTGGTCTATTGAACAAAATGCAGCTCATTTGTGTTTCACTGGGTGAAGTGGCTGATGTGTGGAAGGAAGGATAGTGACCTCCCACTTACAAACAAGGAACTCTGGGAAATTTTCTAGTTGAAGAAGGAAACTCCAACAGGAAATAGCCAGTTCATAAAAATATAACTACGGTGTTATGATAATCTCAGCCCCAAAGGCTCTCCGGGCATGCCGGGAGCTGTAGTTTTGCAACAGCTGGAAGCTCTCTGGTTGGGAAACTCTGTCTTACAGCTCTATTTTGGAAAAACAGAATTATTGCAAAAATCCATTTACAGTAGCAATGAATAGTATACAAAGAGGGAGGAGGGAGAAGAAGCTGCAGGTTCCCTCTTACTTTATCTCTGAGAGTTGATGCTGCTCGAGGGGAGGAGGAGCTTAAAGGAAATAGGTAATCAAAAAATGATCAATTGTTTCAATTTTTATGTTAAAAATGTATCTTTTTGCATACATTTTTTTGTGATTTTTTTCAAATTTTCTATTTTACTATTTATATTTAAAAATTTATATTTAAAACATATTTTATAATTTAAAATAATCCTGAAATCTTGCAGTTTTCATTCTCTCCACTAAGCCTGAAACTTTATTTGATAAGGAGACTGTATGTGATAAGGAGAAGACCGCTTTAAAGTGATCTGTACAGCATTACAGTGAGAGGTGAAACCAGCACATAGAAAAGACAATAGATATAGATTACAGCTCAGTCTCCCCCTCCCAGCAGTATGATCTCTTCAAAGGTCACAGAGCACGTCCAGAAGATTTTCTCATTCATGTGAATGGGACTGTTCTTCTCTGTTGTTGCCTATGTCCATGGGACTTGCCCTAAAGCACTAAAGAGTATTAAGGTGAAAACTGATCAGGAAATAATAATGTACAAATTACCTACAACAGCCAATGGCATATACTTAGGATGGCGGAGGGGAAGTTTGGTTAGAGGTTGCCAAGCAGTGGTGTACCTACCATAAAGGCAGGGTCTGCTACATCTACATGTGGAGTCTGGGTATTCGGGGCATAAAGATCCACCCCGGGTCTCAAATACTCCAGGTACTCCCCTGATGATAGATTTCTCTGGCAGTGGTTTATCTCTAAGATAACAAATGTTTGGCTAGTCAAAATTCACAATGCCCAATCCTTCTTTCCTTCTCAGGAGGTCGCCATACACATTAGATGGTCAGCCAGTCCCACCAAAATTGGCGTGTTCAACCAACACTTATCTTATGTGTATGGCCAGCTTAAAGGAGCAGTCCCGTTCCGAACTTTTCTGCGCCATCATCCCTGGGCAGCAAGCATATGAAACAACAAACTGGACTCACCTGCTGCTCCCTAGGTGCCTCATTATCACCATTCCAGTCCTCTGATGTCATCTTCTTCCGTGTTGCCAGTGGTAAACGCTTCACACTACTGATCAGCCTGCCCCAGGGATATCCCGATAGGCTGACTGGCAAAATAATGAATTGAGCCCTCGCATCAGGACAAAGACGGCATTGGAGGATTGGAGCAGTGGCAGGTGAGTCCAGTTTGTTGTTTTATATGTTGGCAGCCCAGGGATGATGACACAGAAAAGTTCTAGACGGGACTACTCTACTATTCTATGTTTCTTTCACAGTATTTCTGAATCATAAGTTGGTGCTCAGCATCCGATAATCTTCTGCCCCTTGCACAGGGATAACATGGGTTAAAGCGTGTTAAGCACATTCTATTAGCGATAATGGACAGTAATGAAAATGAATAGGAAACCACTAGTGATAAGTAATGATCATAAGCACATCGTGTTCACCAGGCTCGGCAAAAATTAGATAATATTTCATTATTCAAGCAACAGCTAGTCTGGCCTGGAGGTTAAAGATGTCAGAAAGAACAGCAAAAAAGTAGTGTAAAAGTACAATTCAATTTAATGACATAAAACATATTTGAGGTCATAGATGAGAAATCTGATTCAATTATGAAGGATAAGGTAAATGCTGCTCACAAAGGCGGAACATGAGGCTCCTGGGATCTAGTCCATTATTTATAAGAGGGCCTGCTGCCTACCATGTGTCATTTATTACACTGGGGTCTTTCTATGTGGCAGAGGGGTCCCTAAGGACAAGGGCCTAGATGCAAGTACTGCCTCTGTACCCCATATAGCTAGGGCCTTGGCTGCTTATACATAGTCATACATTATAAATACAGTATAGGGTTGTATCTTGGCTTTCCTTCACTCAGGGAAAAGATTCAAGCCCAAGGCACAAAATCTATATCTAATAAGCCAGGTGAAGGCCAAATGGCTTTTTGGCAACCAGCTAAAAACTCCTAATCGGACTTACAAGGTTTCAGATGTAAATTGGGAGCAAGTGTCTTAAATTTGGTGTTATCACTTTCACACTCTTTAATACTGGTCACTGAAAGTTCAAGATGGCACCTTGTGGCAAAGAACTCTCTGAGGATCTGAAAAATAAAATTGCTGTTCTACATAAAGATGGCCTAGGCTATAAGAAGACGGCAAAGACCCTGAAATTAAGCTGAACAATGGTGCGCAAGACCATACAGTGGTTTTACATGACAGGTTTCATTCAGAACAGGGTTTGCATGGTCGACTAAGCAAATTGAGTGCACGTGCTCAGCTTCATGTTCAAAGGTTGTCTTCAGGAAATAGACATATGAGTGCTGCCAGCATTGCTGCAGAGGTTGAAGGGGTGAGGGGTCAGCCTGTCCGTGCTCAGACCAGCCACAACTTGTGATGACACAAGTAATTTTCCCAAGGGACTATTGTCTTCATGTGCACCACAAATGATGTCCTCCTGGCTCTTCCCAAATAGATAGGGTTGAGGTAGAGAAGGTTTGACCATGTTGGATTTAAACTGGCCGACCCTTTTGTTCTCAGAAGGAACTGTCAAACCATGCCTTACCCTTCCTCTCTCCATTTGATCACATGGCCGATAGATATTAAAGGTATATGGCCACCTCTAGAGCTTAATATATAAGGTAGTTTCTAGGTACTGATAAAATGTATGTATATACTGTTCATTTAATGTTCTAAATAAGGGTAAAAAATGAAAAGAACAATAACATAAGACAATTCTTTGCTAAATGTGGTAACTTTCTCAGCATAGAATATTATCGGTATTTTTGCAGTGTTTATATAGTAATATCGTCTGTGGCTGACTGTATATTTACTGCGTTCATCTCTCCCCCTCGCGGTGCACTCACCCCTGCTGGTCCTTAGCTCTTTAAATTGCATCCAGCGCCGGATTACTCATCTCTCTCCTTCTTCCATGTTAATGTTTGCTCATTAAAATTTATAAACAATATGTTGTTAAATTACTCCCCGAGAACGGCAATAAAGCATGCGAGTAGTTTACAAGATTCATGGCTAATACCTGGCAAGAATAACAATATCTCCATTAAAAAAAACTTGTATGTAAGCATCAATGCCTCCCATAATCCAGTTCTCTCAGAGCCCGGCGTGTCATGGGGTCATTTTATAACAGCCGAATTATAGGACAGAGCGGGGTTGTTGTTTAATATCCAGAAAAACACACTTGTGCCAAGAAGGTTCTAGAATAATAGAGTTCAACAACTTAGTGAAATATGTCTCATTACTAAATAGACAACATGACTGCGGAAAAGTCAAAGACTCTAATATAAAGGTACAAGAGCAAAGCAATACACAATATCATGGAGTGTTCAAGGGCCGTAGATAGAGAGAGCAAGAAAGATAGATAGATAGATAGATATGAGAGAGAGAGATATGAGATAGATAGATATGAGATAGATAGGCAGATTACGAGATATATTCATTTATTGATTGATTGACAGACAGACAGATAGATATTAGATAAATAAATTGATAGATATGAGATAGATAGATATGTGATTGATAGATCGAAAGATAGATAGATAGATAGATATGAGATAAATAGATACACAGATAGATAGATAGATAGATAGATATGAGATAGATAGATAGATATTAGATAGATATGAGATAGATAGATATGAGATAGATAGATATGAGATAGATAGATATGAGATAGATAGATATGAGATAGATAGATATGAGAGAGACAGATAGATAGATATTAGATAGATATGAGATAGATAGATAGACAGATATATAGATAGAATATTATGAGATAGATAGATATGAGATAGATAGATAGATAGATAGATATGAGATAGATAGATAGATATGTGATAGATAGATGTTAGATAGATAGATAGATATAAGATAGATAGATAGATATGAGATATATAGCTAGATAGATAGATAGATATAAATGGATAAATTAAACTCTAGGGAAACTTATGTTTCTTCCATACTGAAAAATGTCAATGCAGAAATAAGAAGTAAAGCCCATAGGGAGCTGTGGATTTGTAACAATCTTGACACCTTTCCATAAAAACTGTTGTCTGTAAAACGCTCACAAAAGGAAAATTCACGATGTGCGAAAATAACTTTAATTACCATAAAATGATGAGGTAAGAGAAAAATTGTTTCTAGTGAAAAATCATTAATGGAAAAAATCATTAGGTTTCTACAGCATCACAATGTCTTATCAGCTGGATCCCCAGGAATCTCAGATCATTGTGAGAATTAATTGTTCCATATACAGAAGATTCTACAAAGGGACTGTGTCATCAGAAATTATATGTTATTTCATTCAGGCTTTTATTCTACAATATTGAAAAAATTGTGGGTGTTTCTTATTTTTATGTGACAACAATTTTGAAATGTTCTAGTTTTTACTACTGGAGAATACACAGTGGGCTGAAATTTTCTGTTTTATGCAGCTCAGTTTGAAGCTTTGCTGTGTAGATTGGTTCCTATTAGCAGAGTCATCTCACTATTAGTAAAACATTTGAAGGTGAAGGTTTAAAGGGGTAAAAGACCTGAAGCCACAGTTGCGACATCATGGCCACGCCCTCTCATGACATCACACCACACGCCCTCTATTGATGGCAATGGGAGGGGAAGTGACGGCCATCACGCCCCCTCCCATGGACATCAATGGAGGGGATGTGAACTGGTTATTCAGAAGGCTGGGGAACGGGAGTAACCCTTTAAAGATGTTCTGACCTCTCCTGAACTCTTTAGTTTAGTAAATACTAGTATTCTCCATGAAATAATAATTCTGGAACAACCAGTTGGTTATTTCATCATACATTTCTAGCAGAAATAACAAATGCATGGCATAGCACAAAGGTCGGAAGTCAAATGTCCCCTGGGTGAGTGGAGGGGCAGTGTGCATGCTTGACCTCTGCTCCATTCATTGCTTATGGAGCTCCTGAACGCTGCTGAGCACCAAACCCGGTCATTTTTGGAAGCCCAATAAAAAATGGAGCAGTGGCCAAGAATACATTCAAACATCAGCTAGTCCCGTAGAAAACTATTAATCTTAGGATAAGTCCTATAAAGGGATTGTCCGGTGAAGACAAACTTATCCCCTATCTATAGGATATGGAATAAGTGTATGATCTCAGGGGGTTCAACCACTGGGACCCCCCCCCCCCCACACACACACACACACACACACACAATTTCAGAATGGGACCCCAGCTCCCCAGATGGGGATATTCTATAGAAATTAATGGAATGTATCTCGAGTGCTGTACCCCAGCCATATGACCCCCAAGGTTTAGACACTTATGGGGAGATTTATCAAAACCTGTACAGAGGAAAAGTTGCTGAGTTGCCCATAGCAACCAATCAGATTGCTTCTTTCATTTTTAACAAGGCCTCTGAAAAATGAAAGAAGCAATCTGATTGGTTGCTATGAGGAACTCAGCAACTTTCCCTCTGGACATATTCTGATAAATCTCCCCCTTATCCCCCATCCTACGGATAGGGGATAAATTGTGTTTCCCCGTACAACCCCTTTAATCGCCACCAGAGCAGATCTCCTTTAGGGCACATACAGTGGGGGTCTTAACCCGGGGGACCGTCATCTATGAAGACTCATTATCCTGATACAATGTATCTTAGTCGGCCAACCAAAACCCTACTCTGTACTGCCGAGGGGTAAAGATATTGGAACAGGTGGCTACAAGTGGATCTCAGTTGGTCAGATAATCTCAGGTTTGGCTATCTTTAGTCCTGTCTCAAAACCTTGACTTACATGACATCTACCTATAGATGGCACTATAGAGACCATTTTCTAACTTCTAGAATAGAGCTCAGTTGCCTATTTTTTTCCCAGGAAGCATTGCCGGATAAACTTCAGGTTCTCCAAAAAGCAGAAAAAGAGCTAACATAAGTTTCTCCATAATTCAACAATATCCTAATTTTAACCCAATCATGACACATTCTATGGATACGTTTTTAAAAAGATGAAGCAATTTTTAAAAAAATTTTTGTAAAAATTTTTGGGCTGATTTACATAGACATAATACCAGAAGGATATTGAAGATTATTTTCCCCATTTCCCTGCCTATATATAATGTTATTCTTAAATACCGTGTGCGATCGGCTCAGTATAGCCTGGCGCACCATTCACAGATCACACATTGAACCCGCCGAATTGAATGCGCTACCGCTAATAACATAACGAAGCCCTTCAAGATTAATATCACATATCAACAAACTTGTAAAGCAACATAAAAACGGCAGACCGTAAAACGCTTGAGAGGAAGCCCCCGCTGCCGGCTTATTGAATGCATTATCTCCAGGAGAGCTGATGGGTCAGATGACATTTTGAATACCGTAGAAAAAAAACGTGACCTTCATCTGTAACATTTTCCAGAAGCAATTTTATTTACATTTCGGGCCCTCGTAAGGGTGAAATATATCGGTGCAGCAAAATGGAACTCATATTTACAACAAGGATAGAGGCAATAAAAAAGATTCCTTCAAGGTCAAGTACAGTACACGGCAAAAAAATGAAGGTGGCCTCATTCCTACGGTAATGCTGAGATGTTTAGCATTGCCATAAACTCTATGCAGTGGTCTCAAACTGTGGCCCTCCAAATGTTGCAAAACTTCAACTGCCAGCATGCCCGGACAGCCAACGGCTGTCCGGGCATGCTGGCAGTTTAAGTTTTGCAACATTTGGAGGGCCACAGTTTGAGACCACTGTTATAGAGTCATGACCGCCGAATTACAGGGTGCCGATGCAAAATCTGTAACAGGGCCCAACCTACCATGACGTTTTTACCTTTGTGTTGCTTTGTCCCCCCCCCCGATGTGTCTCCACCAAATCATCTGTGTGATCTCTCCTTCTTGTACTGTACAGCTGCTTCGCCCTCACCATTGTCCGTAGGTCACGGTACGTGTCTATGAGAAATTTAGTTCCCTGGAGGAAAATTTTTGAACAATTTTTTGAACATTTTTTTTTTATCTTTTATTTTACACTTTTAAAGTCCCCATAAGGGACTATTATATGCAATCATTCAGGGCAGAACCTTCCCCAGTCCCCAGATAAGGGCTTGCACAGCTACGCGCAGGCCAGTGATGAAGTTCACGCACATCCCACTCTCAGAATACCTAGGGCTGGCGTCAGGATGTAGTAACGCCAGCCCTTGAATTCTGGGAGCGTGAAATGAGCGAATATCAATACGAGGCTGATGCGCATAGCTGTACGGCACGTAACTGGGGGCGGGGACATCCTGAGTTCAGGTGAGCTGGGCACACAAAATAGATGCCGGAGGCCGAGCAGCTTTAGTCTCTGCCTCCCGCTCCAGGCTCTCACACTGCTGGCCCGGCCGGCAGACAGGACGAGCTGCTGAACCGGGATAGGGGCAGGAGGACGGCCCGGAACAACAAGCACCAGCTCTGCTCGGGGCCCCGGGCCAGCTCGGGGCCCCAAGCAATTGCTTGGTTTGCCTGTCCTGTAGCGACGGGCCTGAAGCTCAGCTCCTGAGTTCACTTTACCCTAGTACCTAATTGAAAAGAATTAACCAGTGAAATTGGTGCTCTGCTAGAACAGACTGCCTGAGGCAGACTGTATTAGTGGAGAATCTATGGCCAGCACAAAAGTGTCAAGAGACTCCCAACGGCCAGCTTACCTTATTGGATCTTCACGATCACATTGTGGGTTGTCACATTGGTGACCCAAAAGCTTCAGTCTGCTATTGTCATTTCAGCTTTTAGATGTGTAATCACTGATTTCTGTCATTCATGGTGAATCCCAGCTGCTACTTACAGCCAGTAATCACCAGGCATTAAAGGGGTACTCCGGTGGAAATTTTTTTTTTTTTTTTTTTAAATCAACTGGTGCCAGAAAGTTAAACAGATTTGTAAATTACTTCTATTAAAAAATCTTAATCCTTCCAGTACTTATTAGCTTCTGAATACTACAGAAGAAATTGTTTTCTTTTTGGAACACAGAGCTCTCTGCTGACATCACGAGCACAGTGCTCTCTGCTGACATCTCTGTCCATTTTTAGAACGGTCCAGAATAGGAGAAAATTCCCACAGCAAACCTATGCTGCTCTGGACAGTTCCTAAAATGAACAGAGATGTCAGCAGAGAACACTGTGCTCGTGATGTCAGCAGAGAGCTCTGTGTTCCAAAAAGAAAATAATTTCCTCTGAAGTATTCAACAGCTAATAAGTACTGGAAGGATTAAGATTTTATAATAGAAGTAATTTACAAATCTGCTTAACTTTTTGGCACTAGTTGATTTAAAAAAAATAAAAAAATTCCACCGGAGTACCTCCGTGGCTATGAGAAATGGAGTTGCCTGGAGGATTTCGGAATCATTTATTTTTTTTATTATTTAGTTTACTTTTTTAAAGCCCACCGAGAGGACTAATATATGCAATCATTTGATTGCTTTCACTGTACAATTCTGTGAAATTGCAAAGGATTGACTAGTAAAATCACTGCTCTGCTAGTATGGTCTTCCTGAGGCAGACTGTATTAGTGGAGAGCCTATGGCCAGCACAGATTTAAGCAGGAGAATTTCGATGGTCACCTTAACTCATTGGACCCCCGCAATCACACTGTTGGTGTCAAATTGGTACCCCCAAATTCCCAGCTTCTGTCATTTCATAGAGGCCGTGGTCACTGACGTAAGTGAGTCCCAGCTGCTAATAGCAGCCAGTATTCACCAGGTATGAAGCAAGCTCAGCTTCTGAGCTCGCTTCATAGTCCCCTAGCACACAGCTGCCATACATCTATATAGAAAGATAAATATATATATATATATATATATATACCTAGTGTTCTGTGTGAAAGGGGTTAAAAGGGGTTAAAGAAAAAGGTAAGTGTGGACTATGGTGTCTCTTTCCCGTACACAAGCTTTTGTGCTGACTATCCATAGATACAGCACAAAACTATCAAACCTCATTCTAAAAAAAAAACAAAATCACAACATAACAAAGTACATAAACACTGATGTGTTCTAAGAATACTGACTGTAAGGATCATTTTCCCACCTGCCTTTCACAATCAAGTACTTGTTTTCCCAAGGACTGATCACAATGTTCATTATACATTGCTATTTACCAGCAGCCATCTGGCATTGAGCGGCGCCTTCGATTATTTTAGTCATTACAATGCCTACGATGCAGGTAGAGGTACATTAGAAGCCATTATCTCAGTCCGGCTGGTTCCGAGACAGAGGTATAAGCTACATACAGTATATTGATATCATCTCTCCGGATAATGGCCAATGGCGGCACGTTAATAATACCGCACAGTAATGATAATTAAAAATCTGACGAGCGTAATTAGAGATGACACGGACAGCTGTATGGAGGAGCCCAATGTCAATATCTCGCTGAAGTTCAGAGATTAACTCTTGGCTGTTTTGTTCGCAAATAAATTCAGGAACAACAGATGACAGAGATTGTTGCCTCTAACGCATTTTATGCAAATGCTAATTTATTTCAACAAATAGCGTGTAATTATAGCTCCTCGCGCTGACAATGTCAGTCCACATTTGTAACCGATACGGTATTCCATTATCGGCAAGGTTAGAATATAAGAGGCTGTCGAATATCAGAAAAAGAGAACTCCCACAAGGCCGCAGTTAATTCATAATAGAATAAAGTCTGGTAAATGAGTGTGATTCAATTAGACTGCATCAATATAATGTGCACTACTACACGGGCATCACACTGTATGGCGGTACTGACAAGCTTATGGGGAAAAAAAATATAGTTTTATGATGCTCTGTCAGTAGATGCTTATGCTGCATGTATGTATCTATATGCAGCCACCCAGTGGTAGTGATGTAAATTGCAGCCTAAGGGTTTGATAACACTGTGGAAATATGGAGCAGATTCTGTTCGCAGCAGCCTCTCACTGATCTCAATGGGAGGCTGCTGCACTGTTCACACAGTGGGATTTCCAAAACTAGCATGTTGCAACAATGTATTTAATTGGAGTGTTTAACGAAATTTGTGAAAAGGTAAGAGAGTGATGCAGTGAATGGTTCTATACAAGTGTAAACACAATATAGGTAATAAGATAAATGCATTTAAATAATCATATGCATGACTGTCCCCCAGTAAGCAAAAATTCTTCTACTTGGAGCCACAAAATATAGCTTATTATATTGTGTATACAGAAGCAGCAGAGCTCAAATTGTCACATAACTGTCTCTATTGTGCTGTATGATAACTCACTAAGTCCTAAAGAACGTCAGAGATAAGATACCATTGTGACACCACGGCCAATTGCAAACTCCTAATTGAAAAAAAAAATATATATATATATATTCCATATTTTTTTTAACTTTGCAGAAAAGAAATATGTAGCAGGAAGTAGAAACTGGTTATTAATATTCATTAAGACTCAATGCAGAATAATGAACACATTCTGGCCAAATGGTCTTTATTATGTAGATACGTAGCTTAGACAATAACCTCTTCTGTTCCGTAAGTGTAGTAGTTGATATCACCAGTAACACCCCATTCGCTTCCTATGAAAGTATCTTATAATACATACATAATTATCGTCATCATCGTCATTATTATATGGTGTCATAGAATACAGTATGTCTCCTTCTTCATCCGGCTGTCTCTCACTTTTGCTCTACTTTTTACTTTGGATGTACTTTAAAAAGTTCAGCACACGTGTGATGAGTTCGGCTAATGGCGTGTTGTAGTGTAGTGTCTGGGATAAAGTTTGTGACTCCAGGGTAGTGTTAACCTTCACACTCCAAGGATAAGCAGCTTCCTGGGCAAAGTACTGGGGCAAATAAAACCACAGATGCAGGGTTACGGAAACTACTTTTACTGACCGTTCTGTAGTGGTGGTGCAGCTGTGATTACTTAACTGACTTGTCTGGACTTTAGTCTGACTTGGTTGGACTTTAAACTGACTTAGGACACAACTAACACCAACTCAGGATACTACACGCTACATCCATGGAATTGCTTACTGCCAGGGGTAAACCTGGACTTCTGGACCAAAGCTGCCAGAGGCTTTCTACTCTTGTTCCTTGACTTGCGCTACGGGGCCCTTTTTGTGCTCTCTCAAATTCTCCCCGCACTTGACTTCTCCTCCGACTCATCCGACTCGAACACTGCACAAGCTCTCCTCTCTCCTCTTTGTGAGGACCTGACTTAGAACTCCACTCCTCCTCACACACGAGACTAAACCTGTCCCCCTTAGAGGTATGGGGCAGGTATGCTGCTGACTAAACTGACTAACTAACAGCCAATAGCTCCTTCCCATCTAGCCAGACCAGGGAGCTTAGGGCTGGGCTCTACTTGGCCACAGTGATCACATGACTCCTCTGCAACCTTTCCCTTAAAGTTACAGTATACTTTATACAAGATAAACAACATACATAGGGATAAAAAAGGAAACATTAACCCCTTAAGGACTCACATAGAAACAATACAACTGAGTTCCTATATTATTGTGACGTTGAATATTCTGCCCGTCCTCTCGGAGCTCCACACAACTCCACTTAGCACAATGGGTAATACACAAACGTAGGGCAATTATAAACAGGCTGCACGCCAACTTAGCTTAACCACAACAGGTGAGTTCACATTTCAAGACATAACTGACAGTTTAGTAGAAGTGCTCTTCAAATTTTAATTCACTTAAATTTTGAAGAGCACTTTTACTTACCAAGAGTTATGTCTTGAAATGTGAACTCACACGTTGCGGTTAAGCTAAGTTGGCGTGCAGCCTGTTTATAATTGCCCTGCGTTTGTGTATTACCCCTGAAGGGCTCAGCCCATTTTCACCTTAAATGGGCACTGTCAGATACCAAAACTTTAGATATGTTGTAAAGCATGCAAAACCAATAAGTTTTGCAATTGCTGTCATTGGAAAGTTTTGCAATTGCCAGTCAAACAACCGCCCCCCCCCCCCCTGCCTGCTTGGACACATACTAGTCCTGCTGTGTCCATGAGTCATCACCTATGTCATGGACACACTTCTTTGATTGACAGCTGTGAGTGCAGTGCTCAGAGCTGGAGGAAAAATCCTCCCACTGTCATCTTGTGTCCCGCTACTGTCAGTGAGGACAAGCTGGGAGTTGTAGTTTTGCTAATGCTAGGGGAGGTGTGAGCAGACAGCATACTGAGGGAGGGGGCGGAGACATGCAGAGTGAGGCCACGCCCCCTTCCTTTGAGAGGAATTCAGACTAATGAGATAAATTAAAAGTGTAATAAAAAAATAAATAAAGGTGCTAGAAACATACAAATTAGATGTACATGATCAGGATTAGGTACTGAGTGATATATTAAAAAATGTTTTGTTGGATCTGACGGGTACACTTTAAGGACTCAAAACTATTTTCCTTTTTGCACTTTTTTTCCTTTCTTAAAATCATAACTTGTTCAATTTTGCAACTACAGACCCATATAAGGGCTTGTTTTTTGCATCACAAATTGTACTTTGTAATGACATCACTTATTTTATAACATAAACGAACAAAACTTATTTGTGGGGTGAAAGTTAAAAAAAATGCCATTTTGCTACTTTTTAGAGCTTCCGTTTCTAGGCAGTGCACTTTTCAGTAAAAAGGACATTTCAGTAAAAAAGTATCTTTATTCTGTAGGTCCATACGGTTACAAGGATACCCAATTTATGTAGGTTTTATTTTATTTTACTACTTTAAAAAATTATAACTACATGCACCAAAATTTGTATTTTTAAAATTGTAATTTTCTGACCCCTATAAGTTTTTTATTTTTCCACATGCAATGCTATATGAGGGCTCATTTTTTGCGCAGTGGTCTGCAGTTTTTATCGGTGCCATTTTTGTTTTGATGGGACTTTTTGATCGCTTTTTATTAATATTTTTATGGTATACGAAGTGACCAAAAATGCACAATTTTGGAATTTGGTATTTTTTTATGTATACGCCATCGACCCTGCAGTTAAGCTTCCCTTTATATTTTAATAGTTTAGATATTTACGCATGCGGCGGTACCACATGTAATTATTTTTATTTTTTATTTCATTATTTAATAAAAAAAATGGGAAATGGGAGGGTGATTCAAACTTTTATTAGGAGAGGTGCTTATTCACATTTATTAACTTTTTTTTACACTTTTTACTATTCTTTTCAGCCCCCACAGGCGGCTATACCATGCAATCTTCTGATTGTATATACTGATCAGTGCTATGCCATAGCATTGCATTGATCAGTGTTATTGGTGCTCTGCTGCTCCAGCCATGGCAGGCTTGGAGCAATAGATCACCGATCAGATGGTAAGGAGCTAGGTAAGTGTACTCTCACCATCCTCTTAGCTGATTGGGACATCGCGATTTCGTTGCGAAAGTCCCGATCAGCTCCACCGAGCTGCCGGGATTCTTTCACTTTCATTTTAGATAACGCAATCAAATTTGATCATGGCATCTGAAGGGTTAATGCCAGGCATCAGCCCGATCGGTCATGCCCGGCATTAACCCTGGGTCCTGGCTGCTGATAGCAGTCGGGACCTACCGGGTTTAAAGCTTTCTCCGGTCGTGAAAACGGTTTAAACCCCGATAATGGGACTCAGGGCTAACAGGTACGCCCTGCGTCCTTAAGTGGCTTTAAATACAAAGTTAAATGACAAGTTCCCTGGAGTTGTGGGCCAAAAAATACACCTGAGGCAACATCTACCTGAGAGGACAGGCAGTTAAACTTGTTCCGTACCGGGACACCACACACGCTCATGATGATAGGAGAAATTCAAGGTATGCCTCTGTTTACTCCAATGCTTTACATTGCAGGACTGCCTTCATACATGGCTGCTATATACCAAAACAGATCATGCTTTACACCGCAGCATAGCCTGCCCACATTGGCTGTTGTGTACTAGCACATTGTAAATAAAGTCCCAGCACTCATCATGTATTTTCAGGAACAAGCAGCTTTATTGGATATCCTCCAAATCAAACAGGACGCGTTTCGGCGATAGCCAAAACGCGTCCTGTTTGATTTGAAGGATATGCAATAAAGCTTCTCTTTCCTGAATATACTTGTGAGTTCTGGGACTTTATTTACACTATTTCCAGACCGGATCCTTCCACGTGCACTACCCCCAACAGAAGTGCTGAGCAACTTATATATTGAAGAAGATGTCCAGCTGTTAGAAACTAATCAGTGTCTGATCGATGGGCTCCGACAGCTGGACCCCCCGTAATCTCCTGTACGGTGCCCCGGTTCAGCTCCTGTGTGTGACGTTTCGCACCCAGCATGTCAGCCGGTCCAAACACGTCCCCTCCATTCAACTCTATGGGAGAGGCGGAGATACAGCAATTCTATATCTCCGCTTCTCCCATTGATATGAATGAAGGTGGACTTTTCGACCAGCAGAAGTACTGGGTGCGAAACGTCACACACAGGAGCTGAACCGGGGCACCCTATGGGAGAGCAGATCTGGGGCTGAGCCAGGGCCTGGTATGGGAGATTGCAGGGGGTACCAGGATCAGACACTTATCCGATATCTTCCGGATAGGGGATACATTTTTTACCGCTGGACATCTTTTTTAAGCATGTGTACTAGCACTTGACCAACACAAATTCACCTGTATATTAGATCAGGTCACTCATGTGATTGCCTATGTGGGCATGTCCTATGTGTCAACCCAACATTGGGCACTGACAACAAGAGAACAGCACCGGCAGGGGATGAGGGACAGGTGAGTACTTTGTCCACTTTTTTTTTTATATAAGAATAATTCTGCAGACAACTTCTTTAACCCCTTAAGGACTCAGCCCATTTTGGCCTTAAGGACTCAGACAATTTAATTTTTACGTTTTCATTTTTTCCTCCTCGCCTTCTAAAAATCATAACTCTTTTATATTTTCATCCACAGACTAGTATGAGGGCTTATTTTTTGCGTGACCAGTTGTCCTTTGTAATGACATCACTCATTATATCATAAAATGTATGGCGCAATCAAAAAACACTATTTTTGTGGGGAAAATAAAACGAAAAACGCAATTTTGCTAATTTTGGAAGGTTTTGTTTTCACGCCGTACAATTTATGGTAAAAATGAAGTGTGTTCTTTATTCTGAGGGTCAATACGATTAAAATGATACCCATTATTATATAATTTTATATTATTGTTGCGCTTAAAAAAATCACAAACTTTTTAACCAAATTAGTAGGTGTCACGATGCCGGCTGGCAGGTAGTGGATCCTCTGTGCCAGAGAGGGATTGGCGTGGACCGTGCTAGTGGACCGGTTCTAAGCCACTACTGGTTTTCACCAGAGCCCGCCGCAAAGCGGGATGGTCTTGCTGCGGCGGTAGTGACCAGGTCGTATCCACTAGCAACGGCTCACCTCTCTGGCTGCTGAAGATAGGCGCGGTACAAGGGAGTAGGCAAAAGCAAGGTCGGACGTAGCAGAAGGTCGGGGCAGGCAGCAAGGATCGTAGTCAGGGGCAACGGCAGAAGGTCTGGAAACACAGGCAAGGAACACACAAGGAACGCTTTCACTGGCACTAAGGCAACAAGATCCGGCAAGGGAGTGCAGGGGAAGTGAGGTGATATAGGGAAGTGCACAGGTGAACACACTAATTGGGACCACTGCGCCAATCAGCGGCGCAGTGGCCCTTTAAATCGCAGAGACCCGGCGCGCGCGCGCCCTAGGGAGCGGGGCCGCGCGCGCCGGGACAGAACAGACGGAGAGCGAGTCAGGTAGGGGAGCCGGGGTGCGCATCGCGAGCGGGCGCTACCCGCATCGCGAATCGCATCCCGGCTGGCAGCGGAATCGCAGCGCCCCGGGTCAGAGGACGTGACCGGAGCGCTGCCGCGGGGAGAGTGAAGCGAGCGCTCCGGGGAGGAGCGGGGACCCGGAGCGCTCGGCGTAACAGTACCCCCCCCCCTTGGGTCTCCCCCTCTTCTTGGAGCCTGAGAACCTGAGGAGCAGACTTTTGTCTAGGATGTTGTCCTCAGGTTCCCAGGATCTCTCTTCAGGACCACAACCCTCCCAGTCCACTAAAAAAAAATTTTTCCCTCTGACCTTTTTGGCAGCTAAAATTTCTTTGACCGAGAAGATGTCCGAGGAGCCAGAAACAGGAGTGGGAGGAACAGATTTGGGAGAAAAACGGTTGAGGATGAGTGGTTTGAGAAGAGAGACGTGAAAGGCATTAGGGATACGAAGAGAGGGAGGAAGAAGAAGTTTATAAGAGACAGGATTAATTTGACACAAAATTTTGAAAGGACCAAGATAGCGTGGTCCCAACTTGTAGCTAGGGACACGGAAGCGGACATATTTAGCGGAGAGCCATACCTTGTCTCCAGGGGAAAAAACGGGGGGAGCTCTTCTTTTCTTATCCGCGAACTTCTTCATGCGTGATGAAGCCTGTAAGAGAGATTTTTGGGTCTCTCTCCATATGATGGAAAGGTCACGAGAAATTTCATCCACAGCGGGCAGACCAGAGGGCAAGGGAGTAGGGAGGGGGGGAAGAGGGTGACGGCCGTACACCACGAAAAATGGGGATTTGGAGGAAGACTCAGAGACCCTGAAGTTATACGAGAATTCGGCCCATGGGAGGAGATCTGCCCAGTCATCCTGGCGGGAGGAAACAAAATGTCGCAAATAATCACCCAAGATCTGGTTAATCCTTTCTACTTGTCCATTGGACTGGGGATGATATGCAGAAGAAAAATTTAATTTAATCTTGAGTTGTTTACAGAGAGCCCTCCAGAATTTAGACACGAATTGGACGCCTCTATCCGAGACAATCTGCGTAGGCAACCCGTGAAGACGAAAAATGTGTACAAAAAATTGTTTAGCCAACTGAGGCGCAGAAGGAAGACCAGGAAGAGGGATGAAATGTGCCATTTTGGAGAATCGATCAACGACCACCCAAATAACAGTGTTGCCACGGGAAGGGGGTAAATCAGTAATAAAATCCATACCAATCAGAGACCAAGGCTGTTCGGGGACAGGCAGAGGATGAAGAAAACCAGCGGGCTTCTGGCGAGGAGTCTTATCCCGGGCACAGATAGTGCAGGCTCGCACAAAGTCCACAACATCCGTCTCCAGAGTCGGCCACCAATAGAAGCGGGAGATGAGTTGCACAGATTTCTTGATACCCGCATGACCTGCGAGATGGGAGGAGTGACCCCATTTGAGGATTCCGAGGCGTTGGCGAGGAGAAACAAAGGTCTTTCCTGGAGGAGTCTGCCTGATGGAGGCAGGAGAAGTGGAGATCAGGCAGTCAGGTGGAATGATGTGTTGCGGAGAGAGTTCAACTTCTGAGGCATCCGAGGAACGAGAGAGAGCATCGGCCCTAATGTTCTTATCGGCAGGACGAAAGTGAATCTCAAAATTAAATCGGGCAAAGAACAGAGACCACCGGGCCTGGCGAGGATTCAGCCGTTGGGCAGACTGGAGGTAGGAGAGGTTCTTGTGGTCGGTGTAGATAATAACAGGAGAACTTGATCCCTCCAGCAGATGCCTCCATTCCTCAAGTGCTAATTTGATGGCTAGAAGCTCTCGATCCCCGATGGAGTAGTTCCTCTCCGCTGGAGAGAAGGTCCTAGAGAAAAAACCACAAGTGACAGCATGCCCGGAAGAATTTTTTTGTAGAAGAACAGCTCCAGCTCCCACTGAGGAGGCATCAACCTCCAATAGGAAGGGTTTGGAAGGGTCAGGTCTGGAGAGGACGGGAGCCGAAGAAAAGGCAGACTTGAGTCGTTTAAAGGCGTCTTCTGCTTGAGGAGGCCAGGACTTGGGATCAGCATTTTTTTTGGTTAAAGCCACGATAGGAGCCACAATGGTAGAAAAATGTGGAATAAATTGCCTGTAATAATTGGCGAACCCCAAAAAGCGTTGGATAGCACGGAGTCCGGAGGGGCGTGGCCAATCTAAGACGGCAGAGAGTTTGTCTGGATCCATCTGTAATCCCTGGCCAGAGACCAAATATCCTAGAAAAGGAAGAGATTGGCATTCAAACAGACATTTCTCAATTTTGGCATAGAGTTGGTTGTCACGAAGTCTCTGAAGAACCATACGGACATGCTGGCGGTGTTCTTCAAGATTGGCAGAAAAAATTAGGATATCGTCCAGATATACAACAACACAGGAGTATAACAAATCACGAAAAATTTCATTGACAAAGTCTTGGAAGACGGCAGGGGCGTTGCACAGTCCAAAGGGCATGACCAGATACTCAAAGTGTCCATCTCTGGTGTTAAATGCCGTTTTCCACTCGTCCCCCTCTCTGATGCGGATGAGGTTATAGGCGCCTCTTAAGTCCAATTTAGTGAAGATGTGGGCACCTTGGAGGCGATCAAAGAGTTCAGAGATGAGGGGTAAGGGGTAGCGGTTCTTAACCGTGATTTTATTAAGACCGCGGTAGTCAATGCAAGGACGTAGGGAGCCATCTTTTTTGGACACAAAGAAAAATCCGGCTCCGGCAGGAGAGGAGGATTTACGGATAAAGCCCTTTTTTAGATTCTCCTGGACGTATTCGGACATGGCAAGAGTCTCTGGGGCAGAGAGAGGATAAATTCTGCCCCGGGGTGGAGTAGTGCCCGGGAGGAGGTCGATAGGGCAATCATAAGGCCTGTGAGGAGGTAGAGTCTCAGCTTGTTTTTTGCAGAAAACATCCGCGAAGTCCATATAGGCCTTAGGGAGACCGGTTACTGGAGGAACCACAGAGTTACGGCAAGGGTTACTGGGAACCGGTTTTAGACAGTTCTTGGAACAAGAGGACCCCCAACTCTTGATCTCCCCAGTGGACCAATCCAGGGTAGGGGAATGAAGTTGAAGCCAGGGAAGTCCAAGGAGAATTTCCGAGGTGCAATTAGGGAGGACCAAAAGTTCAATCCTCTCATGATGAGATCCGATGCTCATAAGAAGGGGCTCCGTGCGGAAACGTATGGTACAGTCCAATCTTTCATTATTTACACAATTGATGTAGAGGGGTCTGGCGAGACTGGTCACCGGGATGTTGAACCTGTTGACGAGAGAGGCCAAAATAAAATTTCCTGCAGATCCTGAGTCCAAGAAGGCCACTGTAGAGAAGGAGAAGGCAGAGGCAGACATCCGCACAGGCACAGTAAGACGTGGAGAAGCAGAGTAGACATCAAGGACTGTCTCACCATTGTGCGGAGTCAGCGTACGTCTTTCCAGGCGAGGAGGACGGATAGGACAATCTCTCAGGAAGTGTTCGGTACTAGCACAGTACAGGCAGAGGTTCTCCATACGGCGTCGTGTCCTCTCTTGAGGTGTCAGGCGAGACCGGTCGACCTGCATAGCCTCCACGGCGGGAGGCACAGGAACAGATTGCAGGGGACCAGAGGAGAGAGGAGCCGAGGAGAAGAAACGCCTCGTGCGAACAGAGTCCATATCTTGGCGGAGTTCCTGACGCCTTTCGGAAAAACGCATGTCAATGCGAGTGGCTAGGTGAATAAGTTCATGTAGATTAGCAGGAATTTCTCGTGCGGCCAGAACATCTTTAATGTTGCTGGATAGGCCTTTTTTGAAGGTCGCGCAGAGGGCCTCATTATTCCAGGACAATTCTGAAGCAAGAGTACGGAATTGTACGGCATACTCGCCAACGGAAGAATTACCCTGGACCAGGTTCAACAGGGCAGTCTCAGCAGAAGAGGCTCGGGCAGGTTCCTCAAAGACACTTCGGATTTCCGAGAAGAAGGAGTGTACAGAGGCAGTGACGGGGTCATTGCGGTCCCAGAGCGGTGTGGCCCATGACAGGGCTTTTCCGGACAGAAGGCTGACTACGAAAGCCACCTTAGACCTTTCAGTGGGAAACAGGTCCGACATCATCTCCAGATGCAGGGAACATTGGGAAAGAAAGCCACGGCAAAACTTAGAGTCCCCATCAAATTTATCCGGCAAGGATAAGCGTATCCCAGGAGCGGCCACTCGCTGCGGAGGAGGTGCAGGAGCTGGCGGAGGAGACGACTGCTGAAGCTGTGGTAGTAACTGTTGTAGCATAACGGTCAGTTGAGACAGCTGTTGGCCTTGTTGCGCTATCTGTTGTGACTGCTGGGCGACCACCGTGGTGAGGTCAGCGACAACTGGCAGAGGAACTTCAGCGGGATCCATGGCCGGATCTACTGTCACGATGCCGGCTGGCAGGTAGTGGATCCTCTGTGCCAGAGAGGGATTGGCGTGGACCGTGCTAGTGGACCGGTTCTAAGCCACTACTGGTTTTCACCAGAGCCCGCCGCAAAGCGGGATGGTCTTGCTGCGGCGGTAGTGACCAGGTCGTATCCACTAGCAACGGCTCACCTCTCTGGCTGCTGAAGATAGGCACGGTACAAGGGAGTAGGCAAAAGCAAGGTCGGACGTAGCAGAAGGTCGGGGCAGGCAGCAAGGATCGTAGTCAGGGGCAACGGCAGAAGGTCTGGAAACACAGGCAAGGAACACACAAGGAACGCTTTCACTGGCACTAAGGCAACAAGATCCGGCAAGGGAGTGCAGGGGAAGTGAGGTGATATAGGGAAGTGCACAGGTGAACACACTAATTGGGACCACTGCGCCAATCAGCGGCGCAGTGGCCCTTTAAATCGCAGAGACCCGGCGCGCGCGCGCCCTAGGGAGCGGGGCCGCGCGCGCCGGGACAGAACAGACGGAGAGCGAGTCAGGTAGGGGAGCCGGGGTGCGCATCGCGAGCGGGCGCTACCCGCATCGCGAATCGCATCCCGGCTGGCAGCGGAATCGCAGCGCCCCGGGTCAGAGGACGTGACCGGAGCGCTGCCGCGGGGAGAGTGAAGCGAGCGCTCCGGGGAGGAGCGGGGACCCGGAGCGCTCGGCGTAACAGTAGGTTTATAATCCCTTTATTTTGATGACCTCTAACTTTTTTATTTTTCCGTATAAGTGGCGGTATGGGGGCTCATTTTTTGCGCCATGATCTGTACTTTTTTTTGCTACCACATTTGCATATAAAAAACTTTTAATACACTTTTTATAATTTTTTTTTTAATAAAATGTATTAAAAAAGTAGGAATTTTGGTCTTTTTTTATTTTTTTTCGTTCACGCCGTTCACCGTACGGGATCATTAACATTTTATTTTAATAGTTCGGTCATTTACGCACGCGGCGATACCAAATATGTCTATAAAAAATGTTTTTTACGCTTTTTGGGGGTAAAATAGGAAAAAACGGACGTTTCACTTTTTTATTGGGGGAGGGGATTTTTCACTTTTTTTTTACTTTTACATTTTTTTACATTTTTTTTTACACTTGAATAGTCCCCATAGGGGACTATTCATAGCAATACCATGATTGCTAATACTGATCTGTTCTATGTATAGGACATAGAACAGATCAGTATTATCGGTCATCTCCTGCTCTGGTCTGCTCGATCACAGACCAGAGCAGGAGACGCCGGGAGCCGCACGGAGGAAGGAGAGGGGACCTCCGTGCGGCGTTATGAATGATCGGATCCCCGCAGCAGCGCTGCGGGCGATCCGATCGTTCATTTAAATCGCGAACTCCCGCAGATGCCGGGATCTGTATTGATCCCGGCACCTGAGGGGTTAATGGCGGACGCCCGCGAGATCGCGGACGTCGGCCATTGCCGGCGGGTCCCTGGCTGCGATCAGCAGCCGGGATCAGCCGCGCATGACACGGGCATCGCTCCGATGCCCGCGGTTATGCTTGGGACGTAAATGTACGTCCTGGTGCGTTAAGTACCACCTCACCAGGACGTACATTTACGTCCTGCGTCCTTAAGGGGTTAAAGGGGTACTCCACTGGAAAACATTTTCTTTTAAATCAACTGGTGCCAGAAAGTTAAACAGATTTGTAAATGACTTCTGTTATAAAATTCCAATCCTTCTAGTACTTATCAGCTGCTGTATAATACAGAGGAAGTTCTTTTCTTTTTGAATTTTCCTTTCTGCCAGACCACAGTGCTCTCTGCTGACACCTCTGGCCATTTTAGGAACTGTCCAGAGTAGGAGCAAATCCCCATAGCAAACAGAGGTGTCAGCAGAGAGCACTGTTGTCAGGCAGAAAGGAAATTCAAAAAAGAAAAGAACTTCCTGCGTGTTATTCAGCAGCTGATAAGTACTGGGAGGATTGGGATTTTATAATATAAGTAATTTACAGATCTGTTTAACTTTCTGGCATCAGTTGATTTAAAAGAAAATGTTTTCCAGTGGAGTACCCCTTTAAGAAAAGGATGTGTAAAAATAATTCTTCAACTATTTCCAACTAAACGGATGATTTATTGCGGTTAATACGAGCTACACAAGATGGTTCTACACTGTGTCAAAGCGTCGTCTCCTATTGTATGACTCGGAGCCTAAAGCTCCCGATGAACAGCGGGGTGCCCAATTGTGCTCCTGAGTAATGATATAAAATGAGGCCGCACAATATAGATCAACAGGCGTTTAAGATTCATTTTTACTTTAAATACTGTTCAATGATTTCTACACCGCTGTCAGATCAAAGTCGTCAATACTCCGTGTGCAGAAGGTGCCTCGAATGTTACAAATGATTGTAGGATACTTCTGCTATGTGAATGTTACATTTAAACCTAATGAAAGAGTTAGATGGAGAAAAGGATAGAAATACAAGTTATGAAACTACTATAATTCTGTTCCCTATGAACAAGAAAGATAACTGCTATAATACTGCCCCCTATGTACAAGAATATTATTACAATAATTCATGAATATAACTACTATAATACTGCTCCTATATATTTAATGTCCGTTTTTATGTTTTTGCATTTTTCCGTTTAGGCCCTGTTCAGACCTTGTTTTTCATGCAATATCTGTTTTCTGTGATTTCCTTTCCAGGCGTGGAAGAGTTAAGCCTTTCCCCCATGTGCTAGGCGGGTGTGGCTGTATAACTCCAGCTCAGTCTGCATTCTATTTGCGGGTTATTAGTGCCATACACTTTGTCTGCTTGTACAATATTGCTGCAATGATGTTTGCGCATTATACTTCTATGTCTGCTTGAGCATTTACCTTATTTATCTTGTTATATGATCTGAGATTTTAGCCATGGTTAAATAGTCAGTTTTTTAGGATTAGTATGTCCGTTCTGCTATGTCGCTGTTCACACTGTGAGTCTTCTTGTTTCCTTGTTCTGAGTTTTTGTAACAAGACATCCCTGTGACCTTTTATGGGACTCTGGGGAATTGAGTTTCAGTACAAGATATCTCCGTGCTCCATGGTGGACTCTGGGAGATTGAATTCTAGTAACAAGACATTCCGATGTTTTCTGGAGGTTTTCTGGGGGATTGAGTTTTTATTCCTGTTTGTTCCTGGAGTCTGTGTGGACTCGTCCGTTTCCAAGTCTTGTGTTCTGGACCTAATCTGATTGTTTAGTTATCTGTGTTCAGTGTGAACCATGTTCTATATTTATATCCTGTTTCGTTGATCTAATCTTTGTCCTTTGTACTTGTATCTGTTTGGTAACAATGCCCTATGTTCTTGATCAGTTTGCCTGTTTATATTCTGTCCTGTTATTATTTGCATCCTGTCTGGTATATCTGGTTGTCTAGCAGTTTTCCGTTTCTGGCATGTGACAGACTATGTATATTATTTGTTTTTACGCCTCTGCACTGTAGCGCAGAGAGGGACCGGCTCCAAGTTGTCGATCCATTGCTTAGGATGAATGGGCAAGTAGGCAGGGAGAGTGTTTATAGGGTCAGTTTAGGGCTCACTCTCCCTGTCCCCCCCCCCCCCCAATCGGTCATGACAATAGACAAGAATATAACTACTATAATACTGCTTCGATATACAATAATATAACTACTATAATAGATCTTCAAAAAGAGGAAAAACCAGGCACTGCAAGTGTGAATACAGTCCACACAAATACCAAACGAGACCACAAATGGAAAAAATAGCGGTCAGCTGTGTGTCAGCGTGGTGCTCAATGTCGGACAAAAGCAACAAGAAATGCATAGAGAAAGGTCAAGAACACATGGCAACTCCCCAACTGACAGCAGGATAGTAATGTTTATTAGGAAGGTGTTTTACACATAAATCGTGCTGACACACTGCAGGAGAGTATAATGGGATCGGGGGCAAGGCAACGTCTGTTTCAGGTCACACGTCACATAACTACTATAATACTGCTATCATATGCAAGAATATAACTACTATAATACTGTTCCTATATACAAGAATATAACTACTATAATACTGCTATCATATGCAAGAATATAACTACTTTAAAACTGCCTCCTATATACAAGAATATAACTACTATAATACTGCCCCTATATACAAGAATATAACTACTGTAATACTACTCCTATATACAAGAATATAACTACTATAATACTGCTCCTATATACAAGAATATAACTACTATAATACTGCTCCTATATACAAGAATATAACTACTATAATACTACTGCTCCTATATACAAGAATATAACTACTATAATACTCCCTCCTATATACAAGAATATAACTACTATAATACTGCCTCCTATATACAAGAATATAACTACTATAATACTGCTCCTATATACAAGAATATAACTACTATAATACTGCCTCCTATATACAAGAATATAACTACTATAATACAGCTCCTATATACAAGAATATAACTACTATAATACAGCTCCTATATACAAGAATATAACTACTATAATACTGCCTCCTATATACAAGAATATAACTACTATAATACTGCTCCTATGTACAGGAATATAACTACTATAATACTGCTCCTATATACAAGAATATAACTACTATAATACTGCCTCCTATATACAAGAATATAACTACTATAATACAGCTCCTATATACAAGAATATAACTACTATAATACAGCTCCTATATGCAAGAATATAACTACTATAATACTGCCTACTATATACAAGAATATAACTACTATAATACTGCTCCTATATACAAGAATATAACTACTATAATACTGCCCCTATATACAAGAATATAACTACTATAATACTGCTCCTATATACAAGAATATAACTACTATAATACTGCCTACTATATACAAGAATATAACTACTATAATACTGCTCCTATATACAAGAATATAACTACTATAATACTGCTCCTATATACAGGAATATAACTACTATAATACTGCTCCTATATACAAGAATATAACTACTATAATACTGCTCCTATATACAAGAATATAACTACTATAATACTGCTCCTATATACAAGAATATAACTACTATAATACTGCTCCTATATACAAGAATATAACTACCATAACAGTACCTCCTGATATGACATTATTGAAAATACGTGATAACTGTGAGGACCTCCTGTGATCCTCTAGCGTGTGCAGGAAAATGATCACACGTCTTCTCTTTCGGAGGGTTTTTATCTATTGCAGCCTCCGTGTGGCGGTTTATATTCGGGTTCCCTGTGAGATTACTTGTGTATTATGTTACTTAACAATCAAAAACAAGCCCCATTGTGTGACAACTGCTCTGGTCATGAAGCTTCTGGGGAGGACCCTTTATGTTTTAGGAATGTGTTTCCCAACCAGGGTACCTCCAGCTGTTGTAAAACTAGAATTACCAGCATGCCCGGACAGCCGAAGGCTGTTCGGGCATGCTGGGAGTTCTAGTTTTGCAACAGCTGGAGGCACTCTGGTTGGGAAACACTGTTTTAGGCAATCATATGCACAGCAGATGAGACCACCAATAATATTATTAGCCTTATTATTGGAGATAGGGACGTGCGAATAAGAGGGGATGAATAAAAGTAAAAATAAAGTGGAATCCAAAATGATGACTGGTTCTAGACTAGAGACCAAAAGCATCAAGAAATCAGGGTGTCATCGGGGTCCTCACTTAATGATGTGGATTTTTTCTTCTTCTATAGAACCTCTCTATTATTAGAGAATAATGTAGAGGTTCTTGTGTATGCCTTGTGCTTACCTGTTTTATCAGAGGTGGCATGCATGAAATATCAGCCATATTGATTGCACACAGAATAACAGAAATGATTTCCTAAAGCGGCCTACATTTCCCATGAATCCTCTGGTTTGCAGAGAGAGGATGCGAAGCCTAGTGGTCTAATTAAGATGGCTAGACTCCAGCAGCTGACAATTATAATTGGGTTGGTGTCAGTTCACACTATGCGCAGTTTTAATTGGTTTTCTTATTAAAAGTGTGTTTTTAGAGAAATATTTCCATGAGAAGAAATTGATTTAACCTATAACTACTAAGGTGTTTTTTTTTTTCTTATGATTTAAAGCCTTCAGGCCGTGTTCACATGTTTTTTTTTTTTTTTATTGCATTTAGGACCAAAATCTCAACTAGCTGAGATTTTCCAAAATTTCTGTAAAAAAAAAAAGATGCATTTTTATTTTGATTTGTGCAATCGCAGTAGAATAGTGCAATTTTATTTTTGTGATTCTGGAAAAATCGCATAAAAATCGAAGAAAAAAAATGCAGCAAAAACCTCTGATCACAAAGAGATGGTAGCAGTATACTTGTAGAGCTTTGAGGGGAAGGGTCTGGCAACAGCTAGGAGGGTTCTGATCGGTGATGATGTCATCTTTTAGTTTAAAGGAAGTCAGCTGATGCAGGACTGACCACTTCCTCTGACACATTAAACACTTATTATTTTCAGTTGATCAGACCAGTGATCACGTGACACATTTACAGTAAAGAAACCACATGTATGCAGCTGTGCTGGAATGTTACAGATGGCGCTGTAGGACTAGAGATGGTGAGTGAGCATGATATGGGCAAAGAAAAGCCTGGAGTGCTTCTTTAGTTTACTCTATGTTCCCACAGAACCTCTGATCCCATAGAAATAGTAGCAGTATACTTGTAGAGCTTGGAGGGAAGCAGTCTGGGGGGATCTGATAGGTGATGATGTCATCTTGTAGTACACACAAAGTCAGTTGACCCAGGACTGACCACTTCCTCTGAAACACTTGTTATTTTCAGTTGATCAGACCAGTGATCACGTGACACATTTACAGAAATGAAACGCACATGTATGCAGCTGTGCTGGAATGTAACAGATGGCGCTGTAGGACTAAAGATGTGAATGAACATGATACGGGCAAAGAAAAGCCTGGAGTGCTTCTTTAGTTTACTCTATGTTCCCACAGAACCTCTGATCCCATAGAAATAGTAGCAGTATACTTGTAGAGCTTGGAGGGAAGCGGTCTGGGGGGGATCTGATAAGTGATGATGTCATCTTGTAGTACATGGAAAATCAGTTGACCAGGGACTGACCACTTCCTCTGACACATTAAACACTATTATTTTCAGTTGATCAGACCAGTGATCACCTGACACATTTACAGTAAGGAAACCACATGGATGCAGCTGGGCTGGAATGTAACAGATGGCGCAGTAGGACTTTAGATGATGAGTGAGCATGATATGGGCAAAGAAAGACCTGGAGTGCTTCTTTAGTTTATTCTATGCGGTGAAGCTTTCAGTAGAGGGTACAGGGATTGGCCAAAGTGGAGAACCCCTTTAATACGGAAATCTCTGGCTGAGTAGATTGTAAGCTCATGGGGCAGAGTTCTATCTCTCTATATACATATTTATTTATTTTGTTACTTTATTATGTAAGGGAATTTATGTGAACATATTTCCTGTTATTTTACTTATCGAATTGTATATCGGCTCATAATAGTAATAATAATTGATATTGTAAAATATGGCTAATGACAATGTCAGTTCTCGTCTAGTTAGGACCAATGGCCCCCAAAGTGGCAACTGGAAATGAAAGCTGGCAAAAAGCAATGATGGCCGACAGATGGGACTAATCGTATAATCCTGAGTTAATGGAACTGGAATCCATAGAGGTCGGAGATCTGAGAGAGAGGGAGAACAATAGGAAATGAAGAACAGCATGATAAGTAATGGCGTTGTATGATATGGCGCCCATGTGCATCGGCTTAAAGGGGTATTCCGGCCAAAGGATAGGGGATAAGATGTTGGGGGGGGACCCCAGTGATATCTGTGCAGCCCCCAGCATTCTGTGCCGGGCGCTGCTCCCAAGACGTAACATCACGGCCACGCCTCCTCCAATCATGTCTATGGGAGGGGGCGTGACGGCCGTCACGCCCCCTCCCATAGACATGAATGGAGGGGTGTGGTGTGACATCCCAGCGATCTCTGTGCAGCCCCCAGCATTCTGTGCCGGGCGCTGCTCCCAAGACATAACATCGCGGCCACTCCTCCTCCATTCATGTCTATGGGAGGGGGCGTGACGGCCGTCACGCCCCCTCCCATAGACATGAATGGAGGGGTGTGGCGTGACATCCCCTGTCAGTCTTTGGAGCATCACCCAGCACAGAATTTCGCAAACTGCACCAACATCGCGGGGGTCCCCCCAATCAGACATCTTATCCACTATCCTTTGGATATACCATTTTAAAAGTATGTGCACCCCTGTTAATTTGTGAATTATAATAAATCATAACATTCTGGCTTCCTGTATCCACCACTAGGGGGAGCTTACTGTATACACATATATACAGCTCCCATTAAAGGGGTACTCCCCTGGAAAACTTTTATTATTAAAATCAACTGGTGCCAGAAAGTTAAACAGAATTGTAAATTACTTCTATTAAAAATTCTGGATCAGCTTCTATCAGCTTCTATTTGCTCCACAGGAAATTATTTCTATATAAAAAAAATCTTAATCCCTCCAGTACTTATCAGCTGCTTTATGCTCCACAGGAAGTTGTATTTCTTTCTGAATTTCCTTTCTGTCTGACCACAGTGCTCTCTGCTGACACCTCTGTCCATTTTAGGAACTCAGAAACAAAAAACCTTGGGGATGCAACTCCCCTCAGGGTAAACCCTGAATAAAGACCCTCTCTAGTCTAAAACTTAACTTTTAATGGTTCAAATAATAATCTGTATTAACGTGCTCAAAATTGCCCACTAGGTGGCAGTGTGAGATTAAAATTACAATCCCATGTTCATTTATTTTAGTTTTATGGCATATTTATGCTTGGATGTATCTGACCAGGGGGCTCTGTATGCAGTGCTCTGCTTCAATGCCGTCTACTGACTTAGCATCTCAGAGCTCCGTGGTCCATCCATATATTGCTGCCGGGATTGAGCTAAAATCTGTTCTCCTCTAAATCAACGTTTCGCCGGTGGGACCCGGCTTTTTCAAGAGTCTGAGGTACATTTTAGGAACTGTCTGGAGCAGCATATGTTTGCTATGGGGATTTGTTCTTACTCTGGACAGTTCCTAAAATGGACAGAGGTGTCAGCGGAGAGCACTGTGATCAGACAGAAAGAAAATTAAAAAAGAAAAGAACTTCCTGTGGAGCAAATAGAAGCTGATAAGTACTAGAAGGATTAAGCTTTTTAAATAGAAGTAATTTACAAATCTGTTTAACTTTCTGGCACCAGTTGATTTAAAAAAAATAATGTTTTCCAGGGGAGAAACCCTTTAAGGGAATTTCAACGGCGGCTGTCAGATCTAAATCTCTGCTGGCTGAATTCCGCGAGATTACCGTTCAGCGAGATTTCCATAATGTGAATGCACCCTAACACCTTTTTCGCTGCATCAGTTTTTTTTTTTTCTTCTGGAGGATATAACTTTTATTCTCCTGAACTTGTAAGAGACACAACTTTTTTTTTTGCATTTTTCTGTTGACAGAGCTACATGGGGACAGAAGAAGTTGTACTTTTTTTTACCAATATTTAAAAAAAAATAAAAAATTCTAAGGGGAAATGGAAAAAAAACTACAGCGCTGATATTTCTTTGCAGGCTTTGTTTTTATGTTCACTTTGTAAAAAGAAAAGAAAAAAACATGATAACTTTATTTTAAAGTCCAGTACAATTATAATGATTATTTAAAAATAAATAAATTCATTAATAAAACAAAAAAAAAATTAAAAATAATAAATATAAATATATATATATATACATATATATATATATATATATATAAAATATATATATATAGTATTTTTATTATGATTCATTTATTTATTTTTTGTCAAATAACTATATTCTTACCATATAAATAAATATCTATATATATATATATATATATATATATATATATATATATATATATATTGTCCATTCTCTAAGCGGAATTCGCTCTGCAAACATTGCGGTATATGGGGATGGCAATGTTCGCACAGTTAGAGTTTTGTGAGTGTGAACCCGGCCTAAGCCTTCAAATCTTCATAAAACACCTTAATTGAGATTATAGGTCAAATCCCTTTTGCCCTATTGCAATATTGAGTGAGAAAATGCATTAAAACTGAACATAATGTGAACTGACCCTAATCCACTTATGACTCTAATCAGTTCACCTGGGTGACCTCCAGCACCAGTAGCCTAATTAGATGGCCAGGTGCAGGGATCAGACTCCACACCCTCTCTCTGCAAAGCCAGAGGAATCAAGGGAAACGTAGGTAGAATTAGGAAATCATTTCATTGATGGAGTATGGCTGAAAACCTCACGCCTGCCACATCAGCTAACAGGTGAGCACAGGGCATGCACAAAAACCTCTAAAGAAAAAACAATTCTTGAAGTGCTTCGTTATATAAAAATGGCTGACATTCTATATCACATGACTGAAGCCATCATTTGATGAGCTATAAATGACACATTGCTCTGTATAGGAGCTGTATACACAGATTGGTAGAATATTGTTAATCAAAACTATTACCGTATATACTCGAGTATAAGCCGACCCGAGTATAAGCCGAGACCCCTAATTTCAACCCAAAATCCCAGGAAAAGTTATTGACTCGAGTATAAGCCTAGGGTGGGAAATACCTCATCCCCCCCCTGTCATCATCCAGACCCGTCATTAACATCCTCATCATCATCCCCTTGTCATCATCCCACACATCCCCCCTTCATCATCCCCTTGTCATCATCCCACACATCCCCTTATCATCCCACACATCCCCCCTTCATCATCCCCTTGTCATCATCCCACACATCCCCCCTTCATCATCCCCTTGTCATCATCCCACACATCCCCTTATCCCACACATCCCCCCTTCATCATCCCCTTGTCATCATCCCACACATCCCCTTATCCCACACATCCCCCCTTCATCATCCCCTTGTCATCATCCCACACATCCCCCCTTCATCATCCCCTTGTCATCATCCCACACATCCCCCCTTCATCATCCCCTTGTCATCATCCCACACATCCCCTTATCATCCCACACATCCCCCCCTTCATCATCCCCTTGTCATCATCCCACACATCCCCCCTTCATCATCCCCTTGTCATCATCCCACACATCCCCTTATCATCCCACACATCCCCCCTTCATCATCCCCTTATCATCCCACACATCCCCCCCTTCATCATCCCCTTGTAATCATCCCACACCCCCCCCCTTCATCATCCCCACCCCCCTTCATCATCCCCACACCCCCCCCCCCCCCTTCATTATCCTCTTCTCATCATTCGCCCTCAGTGGTCTTCAACCTGCGGACCTCCAGAGGTTTCAAAACTACAACTCCCAGCAAGCCCGGGCAGCCATCGGCTGTCCGGGCTTGCTGGGAGTTGTAGTTTTGAAACCTCCGGAGGTCCGCAGGTTGAAGACCACTGCGGCCTTCAACATGCGGACCTCCAGAGGTTTCAAAACTACAACTCCCAGCAAGCCCGGGCAGCCATCGGCTGTCCGGGCTTGCTGGGAGTTGTAGTTTTGAAACCTCCGGAGGTCCGCAGGTTGAAGACCACTGCGGCCTTCAACATGCGGACCTCCAGAGGTTTCAAAACTACAACTCCCAGCAAGCCCGGGCAGCCATCGGCTGTCCGGGCTTGCTGGGAGTTGTAGTTTTGAAACCTCCGGAGGTCCGCAGGTTGAAGACCACTGCGGCCTTCAACATCATCCAGCCCCCTCTCACCCCCTTTAGTTCTGAGTACTCACCTCCGCTCGGCGCTGGTCCGGTCCTGCAGGGCTGTCCGGTAAGGAGGTGGTCCGGTGAGGAGGTGGTCCGGGCTGCTATCTTCACCGGGGGCGCCTCTTCTCCGCGCTTCCGGCCCGGAATAGAGCCGTTGCCTTGACAGCGACGTATCTGCGTCGTTGTCAAGGCAACGTGACTATTCTGAGGCCGGGCCCGAAGCGCTTAGAAGAGGCCTCCCCGGTGAAGATAGCAGCCCGGACCACCTCCTCACCGGACCACCTCCTTACCGGACAGCCCTGCAGGACCGGACCAGCGCCGAGCGGAGGTGAGTACTCAGAACTAAAGGGGGTGAGAGGGGGCTGGATGATGTTGAAGGCCGCAGTGGTCTTCAACCTGCGGACCTCCGGAGGTTTCAAAACTACAACTCCCAGCAAGCCCGGACAGCCGATGGCTGCCCGGGCTTGCTGGGAGTTGTAGTTTTGAAACCTCTGGAGGTCCGCAGGTTGAAGACCACTGCGGGTGGGGGAGTTCACTCGAGTATAAGCCGAGGGGGGTGTTTTCAGCACGAAAAATCGTGCTGAAAAACTCGGCCTATACTCGAGTATATACGGTAAGTTGCCTAATGTTTTTTATTTAAGATGCATGCTAGTAATAAAAAATAAAAAAAAGAATGTTGCTTAAGTATTCACACCCTCTAAAATGGTGTTTCCCTAACCAGGGTGCCTCCAGCTGTTGCAAAACTATAACTCCCAGCATGCTGGGAATTGTAGTTTTACAGTAGCTGGAGGCACCCTGGTTGGGAAACACAGCCTTTGGCTGTTTCAGGCATGCAGGGAGTTGTAGTTTTGCAACAACTGGAGACACCCTAGTTGGGTAACACAGCCTCTGTCTGCTCGAACATCCTGGGAGTTGTAGTTTTGCAACAGCTGGAGGCACCCAGGTTGGAAAACACAGCCTTTGGCTCTCTGGACATACCGGGAGTTGTAGTTTTGAAACAGCTGGAGGCACACTGGTTGGGAAACACAGCCTTTGGCTGTCCAATCATGCTGGGAGTTGTAGTTTGGCAACAGCTGGAGGCACCCAGGTTGGGAAACACAGCCTTTGGATCTCTGGACATACCGGGAGTTGGAGTTTTGAAACAGCTGGAGGCACACTGGTTGGGAAACACAGCCTTTGGCTGTCCAATCATGCTAGGAGTTGTAGTTTGGCAACAGCTGGAGGCACCCAGGTTGGGAAACACAGCCTTTGGATCTCTGGACATACCGGGAGTTGTAGTTTTGAAACAGCTGGAGGCACACTGGTTGAGAAACACTGCTGTAAAAGCTACAATGAATGATTCATATTGATAAATCGGTGAAGCGAAGAACTCCCCCGTACATAATGGATCGTCCCATGTTAACCAGTCTGATATATTATAATCCTGCACCAAAAAACATGATAACTTTATTTTAAAGTCCAGTACAATTATAATGATTATTTAAAAATAAATAAATTCATTAATAAAACTAAAAAAAAAAAAATAATAATAAATATAAATATATATATATATACATATATATATAATATATATATATATATATATATATATATATATATAGTATTTTTATTATGATTTATTTTTTTATTTTTTGTCAAATAACTATATTCTTACCATATAAATAAATATCTATATATATATATATATATATATATATATATATATATATATATATATTGTCCATTCTCTAAGCGGAATTCGCTCTGCAAACATTGCGGTATATGGGGATGGCAATGTTCGCACAGTCAGAGTTTTGTGAGTGTGAACCCGGCCTAAGCCTTCAAATCTTCATAAAACACCTTAATTGAGATTATAGGTCAAATCCCTTTTGCCTTATTGCAATATTGAGTGAGAAAATGCATTAAAACTGAACATAATGTGAACTGACCCTAATCAACTTATGACTCTAATCAGTTCACCTGGGTGACCTCCAGCACCAGTAGCCTAATTAGATGACCAGGTGCAGGGATCAGACTCCACACCCTCTCTCTGCAGAGCCAGAGGAATCAAGGGAAACGTAGGTAGAATTAGGAAATCATTTCATTGATGGAGTATGGCTGAAAACCTCACGCCTGCCACATCAGCTAACAGGTGAGCACAGGGCATGCACAAAAACCTCTAAAGAAAAAACAATTCTTGAAGTGCTTTGTTATATAAAAAATGGCTGACATTCTATATCACATGACTGAAGCCATCATTTGATGAGCTATAAATGACACATTGCTCTGTATAGGAGCTGTATACACAGATTGGTAGAATATTGTTAAACACAACTATTTAAAAAAAAAAAGTTGCCTAATGTTTTTTATTTAAGATGCATGCTAGTAATAAAAAATTAAAAAAAGAATGTTGCTTAAGTATTCACACCCTCTAAAATGGTGTTTCCCTAACCAGGGTGCCTCCAGCTGTTGCAAAACTATGGGAATTGTAGTTTTACAGTAGCTGGAGGCACCCTGGTTGGGAAACACAGCCTTTGGCTGTTTCAGGCATGCAGGGAGTTGTAGTTTTGCAACAGCTGGAGACACCCTAGTTGGGTAACACAGCCTCTGTCTGCTCGAACATCGTGGGAGTTGTAGTTTTGCAACAGCTGGAGACTCCCTGGTTGGGAAACACAGCCTTTGGTTGTCCAATCATGCTGGGAGTCGTGGTTTGGCAACAGCTGGAGGCACCCAGGTTGGGAAACACAGCCTTTGGCTCTCTGGACATACCGGGAGTTGTAGTTTTGAAACAGCTGGAGGCACACTGGTTGAGAAACACTGCTGTAAAAGCTACAATGAATGATTCATATTGATAAATCGGTGAAGCGAGGAACTCCCCCGTACATAATGGATCGTCCCATGTTAACCAGTCTGATATATTTTAATCCTGCACCTCGGGTCTATCCATCATCTCGCCGGCAGGTGTACGGCACCCCCCCCCCCCTTCCCTCCCCTTTCCTCCCCCCCCCCCCCCCCGTTCTCGCTTCTTCTGTTCCGCCTTGTGACCCCTATAGTGTTATCCAACAAGCCCTGAATTTTAATTAACTTCGGCGTAACACACTGCGCGCTTTGTCCGCCCGGGTCAAGTGTTAAACAGGAATAAAGCTGTAGCCAACATTACATAAACTCCGGCGAATGGGAAAAAAAGAGACGGAATTGGCGCGCACTGTGGCTCCTCGCAGCTGCTACATTAACCGCTATTAATAATCGCAAAAGTAAGACAATTACCGCCGACGAAAAGCGACAAAAAAAAAAATACAAGATAATGCTTCATGTGAGCGGCAGACGGAAATGGACGGCACGTTTTTTTTTTTTGTTTTGTTTTTTTTTTTTTAAAACCTCATAAAACACAATTTTTCAGGGAGTAATTTTTTCCCCTTTTATTCTATTCGCGTTTTTTCACCCGTATGGGGCATTTTAGCGCTCAAAGTTTCAGCGCCTATACCGGTGCTGTCCAAAAAAAAATGTCTCCAGCTGTTGCAAAACTACAACTCGTTTGGACAACACATTTTATTTATTTATTTTTACTCATAAAACACAATTTTTCCGGGAGTAATTTTTTGGCGTTTTTTTTTTTTTATTTGCGTTTTTTCACCCTTATGTGGCGTTTTAGCGCTCAAAGTTTAAGCGCCTATATCGGTGCTGTCCAAAAAAATGTCTCCAGCTGTTGCAAAATTACAACTCGTTTGGACAACACATTTTATTTATTTATTTTTACTCATAAAACACAATTTTTCCGGGAGTAATTTTTTGGCGTTTTTTTTTTATTTGCGTTTTTTCACCCTTATGTGGCGTTTTAGCGCTCAAACTTTAAGCGCCTATACCGGTGCTGTCCAAAAAAATGTCTCCAGCTGTTGCAAAATTACAACTCGTTTGGACAACACATTTTATTTATTTATTTTTTTTACTCATAAAAAACAATTTTTCAGGGAGTCATTTTTTGGCGTTTTTTTTTTTATTTGCGATTTTTCACCCTTATGTGGCGTTTTAGCGCTCAAAGTTTAAACGCCTATACCGGTGTTGTCCAAATAATCTGTCTCCAGCTGTCTCAAAACTACAACTCCCAGCATGCCCGGACAGCCTTTGGCTGTCCGGGCATGCTGGGAGTTGTAGTTTTGCAACAGCTGGAGGCACACTGTTTGGAAAACATTGGCCTATACTAATATCCACTATAAGGGTACGTTCACATGCGCTGATATTTTAGCGGGTTTTCGCTGCAGAAAATCCGCCACAGTCCCTACTGACTTCAATGGGGCTTGCGGCGGATTTTCCGCAGTGTACATTCCGCCCCGGAAAATCTGCTGCGGAATATCTGTAAGCTCGGAACACAGAATTCCACCAAATACAAGCCTCATTGATTTAAGTGGGATTCCGCCGCGGAAATCCGAAAAAAACGGAAAAGACAATTTTTTTTCAGAATTTTTGGCGTCAGAAATTTCGCTGCGCAATCCCATGAACGTAGCCTAAGGCTTAAAGGGGTATTCCGCTGCTAAACATGTTAGCTCCCAATCCAAAGGATAGGGGATAAGTGCACGGAGCGAAGTTCGGTCAGTGCCGGATGACTGGCGGACGCAGCCGCCACGCCTCCTCCATTCATGTCTATATGAGGAGGCAAGACAGTTTTGTATTAGCTGCCACGCCCCCTCCCATAGACATAAATGGAGGGGGCGTGGCATGATGTCACCATCACGGAAGCCTCATGCTTCCATAACCGTAAGGCCGCAGCACTCGCCATCAGACATGTACCCATTTGGTTTTTACGCTGGTGTTTTAGTTTAGTTTTGTTTTTTTTTGCCTCTTTTATCGCGATTTTGCCTTGGTGTGGAAATTGCGATTTATCTCCTGTTCCTGTCTCCGCCCCCCCTTTTTTTTTTTTTATGAGGCTTGAATTCCACTGAGGATTTTCACGCAAAAAAACGCCATGAAAATGTCCATTTTTTTCGCAAAAAAACACTGCGGCCAGATGTTAGCTGCAAGTCAATAGTAAACTGCAAAATGCCAGATACACTTTGGCGTTTTTCATGTTTGGCGTTTTTTTTTATCTTTTGGAAGTTTTTCAGCTATTTTGAACTCAGAAGCTGTTTTTCAAAATCGCCCTCCAAATCCTAGTTTGGCGTTTTGATCTGGAAAATCGTGGCGTTTTCCTCCAATAGAAGTCTATGGAAGTGAAAAAACGCCAAGAAAAACACCATGCAGGTTTTAACTTTGGCGTTTTTGACGGCGATTTTAAGCCTAAGAAAACGCAATTCGGAATAAAAAAAAAAAAAACGCCAATGGAAACCTACATTGCGTTTTTAATGGCGCTTTTTTTTTGTTTTTTGTTTTTCTCTCCCGTAGACTTCTATGGAAGAGAAACGCCAAGATTTCAGTAAAAGAAAAAAATTCTGTAGTCTCAAAACCTAATAAAACACCATTTTTTGGGGAGTAATTTTTTGGCGTTTTTTTATTCACATTTTTTTCACCCTTGTGTGGCGTTTTAGCACTCAAGGTTTAAGCGCCCATGCCAGTGTTGTCCAAAGAATGTGTCTCCAGCTGTTGCAAAACTACAACTCCCAGCATGCCCGGACTGAGCCCAAAAAGGCTGAAAAATGCCAAAGAGGAGTGAAAAAATGCCAAAGACAATTGGGTTTGGGGCATTTTTTCACCAAAAAACTAAATATAAAACAAATAAAAAATAAAACACAGTCCGGCATTTCTGGAGCTTCAGTTTTTTCCAAAAAGGGTATGGCATTTTTATTTATTTATTAATTTATTTATTTTAATTGTGGGGGGGGGGGGGGTTCTCCCGCAAACTTCTATGCCACCCAAATGCCAGAAAAAAATATGTTGCGGTTTAGATATATCGGCTTTTTTTTCGTTTTTTTTTTTTTTTTTTGCTCCCCCAATTCTTCAATACAAATCCTCAAGTCACATGATGAAAGTATCAGTTTTTTTTGTTTTTTTCTTAATTTCTTTTTTTTGCAAAAGCCGCAAGTAAAAAATGATAAAGTCACCAATTATTATTATTTTTTTTTTTTTTTTTTTTTTTTTTTTGCGCTATGGACAGATTTGAACTGGGAGTCAATAGGGAAATCTAAAATGTCAAAGCCACTTTGGCTCAGAGGAAATTAAAATAAAAAAAATGGTAGCATGCTGAAACTTTTTTTTAGGGAATCTTGGAGTTTTTTCTCCCCATGACTACTAGGGGAGAAAAATAAATGGTAAGAAAAAGGCAATTTTAACATTGGCGTGGTTTTTTCCAGGCAAAAAAAAAGTGTCTAACACAAATTGTGTCTCTTCATAGCCTTACCGCCATCTAATCCATCCCTGGAGAGGCTGCGCTTCCTGCTGGATGGGGAGTATGGAGGATAACTTATAGACCAAGGATCATTCCTTACATGTCTGTAACCCACTATGGGTTGTCTACTAACGCACAATCCTTTTGGATAAGTTGATCATAGGGTGATCCAAGTGATCGACTGTAATCAGTGGAAGAACCTTTAACAAGTTGTAATGTCTCTATGGCACCCCCGCAGGAAGCACAAAGCATTTCACCATGCAGAAAACATGTAAGGCAGAAAATGTCAGGTCCTCCAGGGGAGAGAGATGCTCTTTAGAGCTGTTTTGACTCTGGCTTATAGATGAGGGGGGTGTTATATAGAGAGATTAGGTGCTATATAGGAAGATGAGGGTGTCCTATAGATATGAGGTGCTATTTAGAGAGATGAGGTGCTATATAGAGAGATGAGGGTGCTATATAGAGAGATGAGGTGCTATATAGAGAGATGAGAGTGCTATATAGAGAGATGAGGGTGCTATATAGAGAGATGAGGTGCTATATAGAGAGATGATGGTGGTATATAGAGAGATGATTGTGGTATATAGAGAGATGATGGTGGTATATAGAGAGATGATGGTGGTATATAGAGAGATGATGGTGGTATATAGAGAGATGAGACTGCTATATAGAGAGATCAGGTGCTATAAAGAGAGATGAGGGTGCTATTTAGAGAGATGAGGTGCTTTATAGAGAGATGAGGGTGCTATATAGAGAGATGAGGGTGCTATATAGAGAGATGAGGTGCTATATAGAGAGATGAGAGTGCTATATAGAGAGATGAGGGTGCTATATAGAGAGATGAGGGTGCTATATAGAGAGATGAGGTGCTATATATAGAGAGATGATGGTGGTATATAGAGAGATGATTGTGGTATATAGAGAGATGATGGTGGTATATAGAGAGATGATGGTGGTATATAGAGAGATGATGGTGGTATATAGAGAGATGAGACTGCTATATAGAGAGATCAGGTGCTATAAAGAGAGATGAGGGTGCTATTTAGAGAGATGAGGTGCTTTATAGAGAGATGAGGGTGCTATATAGAGAGATGAGGGTGCTATATAGAGAGATGAGGTGCTATATAGAGAGATGATTGTGGTATATAGAGAGATGATGGTGGTATATAGAGAGATGAGGGTGCTAAATAGAGAGATTAGGTGCTATATAGAGAGATGAGGGTGCTATATAGAGATTAGGTGTAATATAGAGAGATGAGGGTGCTATATAAAGAAATTATGGTGCTATATAGAGAGATTAGGTGCTATATAGAGAGATGAGGGTGCTATATAGAGAGATTAGGTGCTATATAGAGAGATAAGGGTTCTATATAGAGAGATGAGGGCGCTATTTAGAGAGATTAGGTGCTATATAGAGAGATGAGGGTGCTATATAGAGGGATGAGTGTGCTATATAGAGAGATGAGGTGCTATATAGAGAGATGATGGTGGTATATAGAGAGATGATGGTGGTATATAGAGAGATGAGAGTGCTATATAGAGAGATGATTTCTATATAGAGATATGAGGTGCTATATAGAGAGATGAGGGTGGTATATAGGGAGATGAGAGATGAGGTGCTATATAGAGAGATAAGGTTTCAATATAGAGAAGTGAGAGTGCTATATAGAGAGATGATGGTGGTATATAGAGAGATGAGGGTGCTATATAGAGAGATGAGGGGCTATATAGAGAGATGAGGGGGCTATATAGAGAGATTAGGTGCTAAATAGAGAGATTAGGTGCTAAATAGAGAGATTAGGTGCTATATAGAGAGATGAGGTGCTATATAGAGAGATGAGGGTGCTATATAGAGAGATGATGGTGGTATATAGAGAGATGATGGTGGTATATAGAGAGATTAGGTGCTATATAGAGAGATTAGGTGCTATATAGAGAGATGATGGTGGTATATAGAGAGATTAGGTGCTATATAGAGAGATTAGGTGCTATATAGAGAGATGAGGTGCTATATAGAGAGATGAGGTGCTATATAGAGAGATGATGGTGGTATATAGAGAGATTAGGTGCTATATAGAGAGATTAGGTGCTATATAGAGAGATGAGGTGCTATATAGAGAGATGAGGGTGCTGTATAGAGAGATGATGGTGCTATATAGAGATGAGGGTGCTATATAGAGAGATAATGGTGGTATATAGAGAGATTAGGTGCTATATAGAGAGATTAGGTGCTGTATAGAGAGATTAGGTGCTATATAGAGGACAACTCCATTGTGAGCTGTTGTTCGCTTAGGACAATTGCTTTTGTTAGAAGGGCCTCTATTGATTGCATGTAATCTGCTGGGAAAACCTGCAAAAATGCATTTCCTCTGCAGCGCCACCACAGGAGAAAGGAAGCATTGCATGATCATTTAAAAAAGTCTATGAACTGTAATGCCCATGGGCGGAGTTTAATAGGGTATTCCAGTACTGAGGTATCTTCCATAGTCCATAGATAAACAGATAGATAGATATGAGATAGATAGATATGAGATAGATAGATAGATAGATATGAGATAGATATGAGATAGATAGATATGAGATAGATAGATAGATAGATAGATAGATATGAGATAGATAGAGGATAGATAGATAGATAGATATGAGATAGATAGATAGATATGAGATAGATAGATAGATATGAGATAGATAGATAGATATGAGATAGATAGATAGATAGATATGGGATAGATAGATATGAGATAGATAGATAGATAGATAGATGGATATGAGATAGATAGATATGAGATAGATAGATAGATATGAGATAGATAGATAGATATGAGATAGATAGATATGAGATAGATAGATAGATAGATATGGGATAGATAGATATGAGATAGATAGATAGATAGATAGATATGAGATAGATAGATATGAGATAGATGGATAGATAGATAGATAGATAGATATGAGATAGATAGATATGAGATAGATAGATAGATATGAGATAGATAGATAGATAGATATGAGATAGATAGATATGAGATAAATATGAGATAGATGGATATGAGATAGATAGATAGATAGATATGAGATAGATAGATAGATAGATAGATAGATAGAAATTAAATATTATGCTGCTTCTATTGAAATGTAATGTGTTGTTGTATAATACAAGACTAAACTTTCTGTGACACCTTCAATCAAACTTAGATTTAATATTAGAATATGTGAAAATCTAATCATCTCATGGTATTTTGTCCTAATACTGGGATCCCCAGCAATCTGCAAAGACATCCAACAGCAAACCTTTTATAACACAACAGCGCCACTCCAGGTGAACTGAAGCATTGCACAATTTCTCTAGAAATCAATTGATTGCTGTATAATGCACTAAGGGTGCGTTCACACGGAGTAAATGAAGAGTAATTCACGCCGAAAAATTTACAGGCGGAATTTTTTTTTTTTCGTGCGAAATTCGCGGGAAATTCGTGCGGAATTGCGCGTGGACATGGGGGAGAAAGAGGTGAAGGGTATTTCAGGCATTTCCGCGCAAATTGCCCGCAAATTGCGCGCGAATTGCGCGCAAAAACGGTGTCAGGCGGAATTTTTTTTTTACCATTGACTTCATTGATTTCTGCTCGCGGATTCCGCTTGAAGAATGAACATGTTCTTTCTTCAAGCGGAATGGAATTCAGTGTCAGAATTCCGCAAGCAGAATTTCCGCAGTGTGAACAGGACAGCGGAAATAACATTAAAGTCAATGGGCAGAGGAGATGTGCATTAATACGGAGCGGAGGATTCAAGAGGAAATATTCAAGTAAATTCCTCTTGAATTACTCCGTGTGAACGCACCCTAAATGTGAGAGACCACAGCTGCACAGCGCCCCCACAGGGGAAATGAAGCATTACACATTTTTCAATTAAAATAAATGGATTGTTGTATAATGCATTAAGAGGGAGAACCCCAAACCAGGAAATCAGCTCATCTCAGTTTATCCTAATAATGGGAACCCCTGGGCAATCTGCTATAATCTGCTAAGAAGTCCAACAGCAAGTGTTCAATAACTCAACAGCGCCACCACAGGGGAAAGGAAGCATTACACAGTTTCTATTGAAATAAAAGGGGTACTCCGCTGAAAAACATTTTTTTTATAATAAACTGGTGCCAGAAAGTTAAACAGATTTGTAAATTATTTCTATTAAAAAATCTTAACCCTTCCAGTACTTATCAGTTGCTGTAAACTCCAGAGGAAGTTCTTTTCTTTTTGAATTTTCCTTTCTGTCTGACCACAGTGCTCTCTGCTGACACCTCTGTTCATGTCGGGAACTGTTCAGAGCAGGAGAGGTTTGCTATGGGATTTGATCCTGCTCTGGGCAGTTCTTGAAATGGACAGTGGAGTCAGCAGAGAGCACTGTGATCAGACTGGAAAGAACTACACAACTTCCTCTTGAGAACACAGCAGCTGATAGGTAATGGAAGGATTAAGATTGTCAAATAGAAGTCATTTACAAATCTGTTTAACTTTCTGGCATCAGTTTATTTAAAAAAAAAAAGATTTCCAGTGGAGTACCCCTTTAATGTGTTGTTGTATGATGCACTGGAAACAGGAGACCACCGCCTCACCGGACCCCTCTATCAGATCAGACTATTCAATGTATTTTGTACTCCAGCCCCTTTAAAGGGGTATTCCAGGAAAACACTTTTGTTTTATATCAACTGGCTCCAGAAAGTTAAACAGATTTGTAAATTACTTCTATTAAAAAATCTTCATCCTTCAAATAATTATCAGCTGCTGAAGTTGAGTTGTTCTTTTCTGTCTGACAACAGTGCTCTCTGCTGACATCTCTGCTTGTCTCGGGAACTGCACAGAGTAGAAGAGGTTTGCTATGGGGATTTGCTTCTACTCTGGACAGTTCCTGAAACAGGTGTCATCAGAGAGCACTTAGACAGAAAAGAACAACTCAACTTCAGCAGCTCATAAGTACTGAAAGGATTAAGATTTTTTTAAAGAAGTAATTTACAAATCTTTTTAACTTTCTGGAGCCAGTTGATATATATATTTTAAAAAAACCTGATTAACCCCTTTAAATGTTTCCAGCACTTCCGCGGAACTTTCTATCCCTCCCGATAGACAATTAATTAGGCTTCTTGTTTAGTGGGATTTTCTCTGTCCATAATAGACGGCTTCTTGTTCAGTGGGATTTTCTCTGTCCATAATAGACGGCTTCTTGTTTAGTGGGATTTTCTCTGTCCATAATAGACGGCTTCTTGTTCAGTGGGATTTTCTCTGTCCATAATAGACGGCTTCTTGTTCAGTGGGATTTTCTCTGTCCATAATAGACGCCCTTTTTTGCTCCATACCGGGAGGTTGTCACCGGAGGGCGCGGTGTCAGTGGTAATGATCGGAATGGCGCGCTTAGTGGTGGTTTCCTCCAACAGCGGCCAATCAATACCGCGCATCGGAGCCCATTTATCAACATTAAATCCAGTTCATTCTATTCTTACGACTTAAGTATGGGGGGGGGGGGGGGACTTAAAGTAGTGCAGGGCCGGGGAAGGAAAAGAAAAAAAATCAATAAAGATTCCTGCACATTTGCTGCAGAAATGTCTCATTTATCACAGATTTAGTGAGGTCCCCTCTGTGTGTCATGTGACAAGCCTACCCTGTAGAGCTACAAAGGCAGGCGGCGACGGTGCGCGGAGCTTCTTAAGAGCCGTGTATCACAATACACTTTAATAGGATTTAACCCTTATTGCAGTGATTACCAAGCAGGGTGCCTCCAGCTGTTGCAAAACTACAACTCCCAGCTTGTTTGGACAGCAAACTACCAATCAGTGTGCCTCCAGCTGTTTCAAAACTACAACTCCACGCCTGCTTGGACAGCCAAATACCAACCAGGGTGCCTCCAGCTGTTGCAAAACTACAAATCCCAGCTTGCTTGGACAGCCGAATACAAACCAGGGTGCCTCCAGCTGTTGCAAAAACTACAACTCCAAGCTTGCTTGGACAGCCAAATACCAACTAGGGTGCCTCCAGCTGTTGCAAAACTACAACTCCCAGCTTGCTTGGACAGCCGAGTACCCACCAGGGTGCCTCCAGCTGTTGCAAAACTACATCTTCCAGCTTGCTTGGACAGCCAAATACCAACCAGTGTGCCTCCAGCTGTTGCAAAACCACAACTCCACACCTGCTTGGACAGCAGAATACCAACCAGAGTGCCTCCAGCTGTTGCAAAACTACAACTCCCAGCTTGTTTGGAAAAGCCAAATACCAACCAGGGCGCCTCCAGCTGTTGCAAAACTACAACTCCCAGCTTGTTTGGACAGCAAACTACCAATCAGTGTGCCTCCAGCTGTTTCAAAACTACAACTCCACGCCTGCTTGGACAGCCAAATACCAACCAGGGGGCCTCCAGCTGTTGCAAAACTACAAATCCCAGCTTGCTTGGACAGCCGAATACCAACTAGGGTGCCTCCAGCTGTTGCAAAACTACAACTCCCAGCTTGCTTGGACAGCCGAGTACCCACCAGGGTGCCTCCAGCTGTTGCAAAACTACATCTTCCAGCTTGCTTGGACAGCCAAATACCAACCAGTGTGCCTCCAGCTGTTGCAAAACCACAACTCCACGCCTGCTTGGACAGCAGAATACCAACCAGAGTGCCTCCAGCTGTTGCAAAACTACAACTCCCAGCTTGTTTGGAAAAGCCAAATACCAA
>NC_079193.1:18409439-18411939 GCF_029499605.1 Hyla sarda
GAGAGAGAGAGAAAAGAGAGAGAGAGAGAAGAGAGATAAGAGAGAGAAAGAGAGAGAGAATGAGAGAGAGAAGAGAGAGAGAGAGAGAGAGAGAAAGAAAGAAGAGAAATGAGATAGATCGATAGAAGATAGATAGATATTACATACACATAATCATATATATATATATATATATATATATATATATATATATATACACACACAATATGCACTGTACACAGACCAGCAGTAAGCATATGGAAAGGCAGAGCTGTAAGTGCATTACTAGTCCAGGTATATGATGTGCCCTAGTATACAGTGCACAGAACTTCTATACCACACACAGTATTCTCAGTCATTAACACTATAAATAGTCTGTACTCCAGATAAGTTTCTAAAGCACAAACACATAAAATTCAGAACTGGAATGGACACTCATAGCAGTCCTATGTAAGAACAGCTCGGACCATATCTAGTATTAATGGTGATAAATAACCCACTCAGCTCTGCTACCTAATGAAGTATTACACAGTGAATAAACATTACACATGTACTTATATTGCACAGTAATACACATATATCTCTCAAAAGGAAAAAAAAGATAGGGAACCTTTAAAACTTGATTTTATTAATTCTTTTAAAATTCCAACACCCCATATCAGTGGTCTCCAACCTGCGGACCTCCAGATGTTGCAAAACTACAAGTCCCAGCATGCCCGGACAGCCAACGGCTGTCCGGGCATACTGGGAGTTGTAGTTTTGCAACATCTGGAGGTCCGCAGGTTGGAGACCACTGCCATATATATATATATATATATATATATATATATATATATATGTATATATGCTATTTGAGGCAGCTATTTGTAGAATTGTTGTTCTCTGTTCGCATTGCCACATTAACCCTTGTTTTATTTTTATTTTTTATTTTTTTTATTTACTCATTTTACATAATTTTACATTATTTCTGTAAATCCTCTGATTATTTTCAACCTTCATTTGTGAAAAAAAAAAAAAAAAAAAAAGCCACATAAACAGAAGCGACAGTCTGTGATGTGCGGGAGCGGCGGTGTCATAGCGCCTTGTGCGGACGGCGCTGACCCGCATCCATTAGCCGCGCCGGCCGGGCGGGTCTCACATCATTTATCTGGGAACCATCACCCGCCGCCTTTCTATGCCTCAGTAACACTGGGAATTAGAAAGATGCCCGAACCGAAAGCACAGATGGTTTCTAAGGAAACACCATTTTTTCCTCCAAAGCAGCAATTTATGTTATTGTGAGTAAAATAAATAGACCAAGACAGCCCCATAACATGGTCAATTCTGCGCCGGATTATCCCTGCTCTCTATCACAGCTCCGAAAGTCAACAGCTACAAAAAGCAGAAATATATATACATATATATATATATATATATATATATATATATATATATATAATACAAGGACATGCACGATCAGCCAGAGGAGGAGTCCACGTCTACATGGGATGCGTAGGGCCTGGTGGTGGTGGTGGTGGGGGCGGGGGGGACCCTCTGGAGACCACTCGACTCTTCCTGGGATTGGAGTGATAAATAAGATGTTCGCAGTGGAGACTGGACCAGGAAGGGTTAAACAACACAACATGTTCTCCTTGTAGAAAATGTAAAATTCTGCCCACTGTCTTGAGACCAGGAGTCTACTGGACCCTTCTATTGAATAAAGACGAGACCCTAAAAGACTAAATACACCAAGAATCCATATCTTACTGAAAGACTTGCAGGGTATTTAAGTCATGGAAAGTTGGATCTCTGGTGACCTACTTGACTCTTCATTGGATTAAAAAGAAGTTTCCATTGTAGACTGGACACACAAACATAAAACACAGAGAACTTCATAACTTGATAAGTGCATGGACATCAAGGTCTTGTCCTTCTGCAGACTGTAGGTCTAGGTCCATAGATTATGGGTTTAGTTCCTTCTGTAGACTACGGGTTTAAATCCTTCTGTAGACTAAAGGTTAAGTTCCTTCTGTAGACTACGGGTTTAAATCCTTCTGTAGTCTAAAGGTTAAGTTCCTTCTGTAGACTATGAGTTTAGTTTCTTCTGTAGACTATGGGTTTAGTTCCTTCTGTAGACTATGGGTTTAGATCCTTCTGTAGACTATGGGTTTAGTTCCTTCTGTAGACTATGGGTTTAGATCCTTCTGTAGACTATGGGTTTAGTTCCTTCTGTAGACTATGGGTTTAGATCCTTCTGTAGACTATGGGTTTAGTTCCTTTTGTACACTATGGGTTTAGTTCCTTCTGTAGACTAAGGGTTAATTTCCTTCTGTAGACTATGGGTTTAGATCCTTCTGTAGACTATGGGTTTAGTTTCTTCTGTAGACTATGGGTTTAGATCCTTCTGTAGACTATGGGTTTAGTTTCATCTGTAGACTATGGGTTTAGATTCTTCTGTAGACTATGGGTTTAGATTCTTCTGTAGACTATGGGTTTAGATTCTTCTGTAGACTATGGTTTAAAATCCTTCTGTAGACTATGG